>NC_089795.1:14972214-15272214 GCF_040412425.1 Macrobrachium rosenbergii | reverse complement strand
TCGATTGGCTGAAATCAGTGCGATATCATACGCTTACTGTGATAAATGTGCAAAATATTTCCTTAGTAATACGTCTGAATGCTTATTTATACAAAGAACCCTTACACCTTATTTAGATCATAAACATGCCAATTTTTGTTGATAATATGACATTACAATCACATGAATGACAAGCTTGTAACACAGTCTACTAAGGTCAAATGCAAATGAACGATGGACTTTAAACAATTATTTTTTTTTATTTCACTGTAGGTACATGAAAAGACATCTGGCTGTGCAAGTGGGAATAAGAGGTATTTTAATAATTTCTTTCATGTAAATTACATGAGTAGGTTAATATTCAAAATAAGCAAGAAATATTGTTGTCCAATAGGCTGTCTAGGGGCTGGGGGAAGTGAATGAAACAACCACTGCTGCATTGCCTGGAAGGTGGGAAATTTCAGTTATAACATGGCATAATAGGAATGGTAATGTGGTTTTCTTCTCAGAATTGCATATTTATACAATTTTTTCTTGAGCATACAAATAATTATGATAGCTCAGTCCTTGAGCACTTTCAGACTTTTTAATTAAATAACTTATCCAGCAAAAGTTTAAAATCCTATTCAGTTCCTTAGTGTTGATGACATACATTTGGTATAAAAGATAGTCTAGGCATACAATGTTTTTCATTGTTGGGCATTGGAATGATAATTGGACAGAATGAATTAATGAAGGTTATAAGAAAAATTAATTTTGACCAAAGTGGAATGAATGTGTGCTTAAAAGGTCAGTAAAACAAAATACCTGGCAAATCAGTAGCATGGGTGTAGCTTCATTGGTCCATGCTTCATGTTTTGGCGGTAAACAGTATTGAAGGCTATTTCAGTTTATGGTTGTAGATATTAATTTGGTATCATATAAAGTTATTTTTATATACGTGAACTGAAACTATACCTAGAGTAAAGTTGGAATGATAAGAAAATATTGTGATTTGAAGAGTTTTTGAGCATAGGGTATATGCATGGTCTGGGCCATACCAATGAGATAAATCATAATTACTGAAAGCTCATCGTTCATTTGTGTTTGATGTAAGTAGATTGTTTGATATAATCTCATCTTTTGTGTGCTTGTGTTGGGATAGTATGACGACAAATCAACATGTTTATGATTTATAGGAGTGAGGGTTTTTTGTCTATATAAACATTCAAATAAGTTATTGGAAAAATGGTGCAATATTTATTGCAATAAGCCAACAATGCCAGGAGCATTGATTGTCAGCCAATCACGTGCTACCCATGTACATGTGCCACATCTTCACCCGTGAGTGGATGGATGAAATGAAACCAACTGTAGTATTGATTTGAGGTAGTGTTTTGTGTTGTCATTCTCCCATTAGGCATAAACAGATCTTAATGTTAGCTTGTAAGAAAGTGAGTTTGTGTGAAAGTAAAATGTTCACATACTGTGCATTTGCGCTCTCTCTCTCTCTCTCTCTCTCTCTCTCTCTCTCTCTCTCTCTCTCTCTCTCTCTCTCTCTCTCTCTCTCTCTCTCTCATTCTTCATAAAACAAAAAAAAGATTTTTGAGAGAGAAAGAAAGGCAAGTAAATGCATTGTGTATCTTAGCAGGATGCATACTTGTATGTATACACATATGTGCACAGAATGGAAAATATATTTATGTAGCAGTATTGTTGTAGAAAGTACAACAATACTTTTAGATCAAGTAAATGTCAGTAAAAGTGCTGAGAGATAGAGGACCCATAGTAATGCAACGTGATTTTCATGTGCATATAGATGTGCATCTGTACAAAGACAAAAAAATTCATTATATACAGTACAAAATTGTATATATAAGATGACAAAATGTAAAAAAAATGCTTAAAGACAGTATATGTAAATCAAAATTCCAAACTGTTTTGTATAATGTACAGTAAATTTTGTGTAATCTTGCTTGATTCAGGTACAGGACAGGTTTTTTATCAAACATCTGTGAATTTCTGATTGTCAGATGAACAGAGTGACACTTTCACTTGTAAAAAATTACCTTTTTAGCATATTAACAATTTATACTACAGTTACATTACATTATGTAAATAATTATACACCATAAGCAGGACTTAACAAATGAGAAAAATAACCTACTATACTTGCAAAAGCAAAAACACAAAAGATTGCATTGATAAAAAGTACAGGGTGTTTACAGAGACAGACAACGGCACTCATGGGATAGACAAGAAAATGTTGGTTGTGTGCATTCATTTCACTATCTGATAAATTTAGCATACTTACAAGATCACTGTATTCTGTTAAGTATGAAATATTTTTATCTTTATCAGACTTAGATGCTTCCAATAAGTAATGAGATCTGGCAAGGAGAGGTGCCATTGTACAAATTTGCTTGCACTCACAAGAACTAAGGTTTCATTCTTGTATCAAGTGACTCGAACGGTATTCAGCTGCAATCTCACTTATCTACAAATTGGTTCAATTAAGAATTGCATTATAAATGGTCATAACCTTGACTTTCAGCACCAATATTTGGACAACAAATGAAATACTGTAAAGTACACATTCAGTTCACCAATCTACAAACACTCCTGTCACCAAGTTCCCCCATTCAAGGAAACTGGTAAAAATGTACCTAATATTAAGACATGAATGCAAATGTGAAATTAAGCTCACCCAGAATTATATTTTCATACTTGACTGATGAGTTGGGCCACGAATTTTTTCACATCATTCACTGCCAGCATAGATAGCTTGTTGTCTTAGAGGTACTTCTAATATTATCAGGACTCTTGGTATTATGAAGATTTTTGTGTTTTCACAAGATTGGAGAGAACAACTTGTGAGACTTCAGTAGGGTATGCACAGTGATTTTTACTGAGCTTATTATAGATATCTATGAATCACTTTTAAAAGTACAATTGAGGATGGATTCTGGTGCACATTGTCTTATTTCACAATAGCTGGTCATGGTATTGGTAGAAGTGGAGGCCAAGAACATGATGAGTCAGTGCTAGTCCAGTGGGAATAATAGTTGGGTGAAATTGAATTATTACTATAGATAGGAACATTATGTACATTGGCCTAAGTCTGAGAAAGATAACATTAGTGTCGCCATTGATATCAAAGACAGTATTAGATATCAGCTGTAGACAGAAAGTAGATCATAGTTAGCTATGATTCTGGGTAATTGAAACAACTTTGTTCATATACGGAACAAACCTTGGTCTTAACGTAGGGATAAATTCTCTGGCGCTAGCCGGAGTCCGTTTAAGAATAATACAAGGAATTGGTGGTAATGGGCCAGGAATGTCGGAGAGCAACATCCATAGTGATCAGCTTCCTGGAATCCCTAGGTTTTCAAATAAACAGGAAGAAATCCCGCCTAGTTCCGGAGGCTCGATTTCAATGGTTAGGAATCCAATGGGATCTGGACACACACAAACTGTCACTTCCGCCAGCCAAAAGGAGGGAAATAGCCAAAGCTACCAGGCAGTTCCTCAAAAACAAAAGAGCCTCTCGTCGTACCCAGGAAAGAGTCCTAGGTTCTCTTCAGTTCACGTCAGTAACAGATCTGCTGCTGACAGCCAAACTGAAAGATATAAACAGGGTGTGGCGGAGACGAGCCAACAGCAGATACAGAGACAAGGTGTCCCTGATTCCGCTGGTGTTGAGGAAAAGGCTTCGACCGTGGTCAACAGTCAAGAGTTTGTCAAGGTCAGTGCCTCTCCAATTTCCCCCTCCATCATTGGTGATCCACACGGATGCTTCTCTGAGCGGGTGGGGAGGATATTCCCAACACAAGAAAGTTCAAGGAACGTGGTCCACTATGTTCTGCCAGTGCCATATCAACATTCTCGAAGCAATGGCAGTATTTCTAACTCTGAAGAAACTGCGTCCAACCAGACAGATTCATATCAGACTGGTACTGGACAGTGCAGTAGTTGTGCATTGCATAAACAGAGGGGGCTCCAAGTCGAGCCGGATCAAACAAGTAATGATAGCAATTTTCTCCCTGGCAAGAAAACACCGTTGGCATCTGTCAGCTACCCATCTGGCAGGTGTCCGGAATGTCATTGCAGATTCACTGTCCAGGACAACTCCGCTGGAGTCGGAATGGTCACTGGACAAAGCATCCTTCGAATGGATTTGCCGTCAGGTACCAGGTCTCCAGGTGGACCTGTTTGCCACAGAAAGCAACCACAAACTTCCATGTTACGTCGCTCCCAATCTAGACCCTCTAGCTCACTCCACAGATGCGATGTCAATAGACTGGAACAGGTGGCAAAGGATCTAACTGTTTCCACCAATAAACCTGTTGATGAAAGTTTTACACAAGCTCAGATCATTCAAAGGTCAAGTAGCACTTGTGGCACCCAACTGGCCGAAGAGCAATTGGTTTCCTCTTCTTCTAGAGTTGAAACTCCGATGCATACAAATCCCCAGGCCAAAGTTGACGCAAATAGTACAAACTCGGACTGTGTCAGCTTCCTCAAGAATTCTGAATGCCCTAGCTTTATGGACTTCATGAAATTTGCAGCTCAGAAAGATGCTAACATTGATCCTATTAACATACTGTTCATAGAATCAGACAAAAGGGAATCTACCCTCAGACAATATGATTCAGCAGTTAAAAAGTTAGCATTGTTCCTGAGAGAATCTGAAGCTCAAGAAATGACCACGAACCTTGCAATCTCGTTTTTCAGGTCATTATTTGAGAAAGGACTGGCCTCTAGTACTATTACTACAGCAAAATCTGCTTTAAGAAAAATATTTTTACATGGCTTCAATATTAACCTTACAGACTCATATTTTTCGTCAATTCCTAAAGCATGCGCTCATCTTAGACCAGCAACTCGTCCCCACACGGTTTCCTGGTTCTTAAATGATGTACTTAAATTAGCATCGGACACTGATAATGAACGGTGTTCATATTTGAGTCTGTTAAGGAAAACGTTATTCTTAATTAGCCTAGCCTCAGGTGCCAGAATTTCTGAACTGTCTGCTCCCTCTAGAGAACCGAACCATGTTGATTTCCTCCCGTCAGGAGAAGTTCTGTTATCTCCGGATCTCAAGTTTTTAGCTAAGAATGAAGATCCACAAAATAGATGGTCCCCTTGGAAGGTTATCCCCCTTCCACAGGATCTGTCCTTATGTCCAGTTACCACTTTAAAGGCTTATTTGAATAGAACTTCTAATATAATGTCTGGCCCTCTTTTTGTTAGGGAAAATGGAGGAACCATTTCTTTAAAGGCCATCAGGCAACAAATACTATATTTTATAAAACAAGCAAACCCGGATTCAGTACGTAAGGTACATGATATCCGAGCAGTGGCCACCTCCACTAATTATTTTCATAATATGAATTTTGATGATCTTAATAAATATACGGGTTGGAAATCACCAGCAGTGTTCAAACGCCACTATCTTAAATCTCTAGAGGCTCTAAAATTTTCCACAGTGGCCGCAGGAAGTATAGTTCCTTCTGCCTTAGAATAACTTTTGTAACCTTAGTTTATCCTGTCCTTTATTCCTCTGTCGCCTACCTGCCTCGTTTACTCACCATGCCGTCTATCTTTAGGTCAGGCCTGCTTCACAGCCTGGCTCCTGACCATTTTGCATATTGTTATTGTTTCCCTTTTGTTAGCTTTAAGTGTCTTGGTGTTACTAAATTTTGTCTGTGTGCCCTATATTGTTAATCATGTTTTATTATTACTACTTTGGGTTATTAAAACACAGTATTTTTCTTACAGTTTTATTTATCTCCTTTAAGTATTTCTTAGAAGGTTCCACCAAGCTTTTGTATGACTGTTTCTCTGTTATGATTTCACCGGGTGACACAGGTCGAACCCAGAAAAGGGATTTTGACAAAGGAAAAATCTATTTCTGGGGGAAGACCTGTGTCACCTGGTGACCCATCCCTGTTTCTTTTTTCCCCCCCTGAATGGCATACCAAGCTTTGGGGGGTGCTAACTTGGGATGTCGATAAGATGGCGGCTGAGGTGTTGGTTGGCTGGGAGAAGAACGTGGGGTATGTGACGGCTCCTCATTTTTCGGGATTTTGAGATTGGAGATCTCTATAGGGCAGAGGCCTGTGGCAGTGGCAACACTCACCCTTTGTGTATACCGACGCCATTAATTGGCGCTCAAACTGGGGGTCGTAACCCTGGCATCATGTTTAGCTTTTTCTCTGGTATTTTTAGCAATACTTATACCTAGAAATATGTGCTATATGGATATTTCACCGGGTGACACAGGTCTTCCCCCAGAAATAGATTTTTCCTTTGTCAAAATCCCTTTTTCGTTACTTGTCTTCTGTGTCTACAGATCCACATTCCACTTCATCATAGGTGCAGAGCTGACATTTGCAGTGTAAGTAACCCATGTCCAACCTATGGCCAGGAAGTGAGCCCAGGTGTTCTGAACCTCCAGTCGGTTCTAAGACTCTGATCCTCCCTCCAAGAGTAAGTCTTCCCACATTAAGACCAAGGTTTGTTCCGTATATGAACAAAAGACAAATTTGAAATCAACTTGTATTTTTCATAACTAACAAACCTTCAGCCTTAATGTATATGGCCCACCTCAAGCCACCCCTCATTCTTTCCTGGGCTAGAAGGAAACTGGTATGATGATGTGTAGCAGGGTAAAGCAGGTCATTTAGCTTCCTCCTTCTCTCCTATTGGCTGACACCTGTTGCCACCAATTCCTTGTGTTTTTTTAACAGGATTCCAGCTAGCGCCAGAGAATTGATCCCTATTTTAAGACCGAAGGTTAGTTTGTTATGAAAAATACGAATTGATCTGAAATTTGTCATTTTAGGAAATTGGCTGGTGTAGGGCAGTAAGTAGGACTTAAAGATGCTTTAAAATGGTAATGATTGTGCTTGATGGGCTAAAATTTTTTGACTGACATGAAAGGATGGTGAGATATTGACTTTAAAGAGAGTGACTATCTGTTGGACTGCCATCAGTAGGGTTCATATGCATCAGAGAGCACTGAACAGCAACTGCATACATGCACAGGCTGTTAAGTGGACAACTGAAAATGTGGCTGTAGCATAGTTTAAAGGGAATGGGTTGTTGACAGATTTGGGCCACTGTGCAAAAAGCCAGTCATGACCAGTTTAAATGTTGCCAAGAATGGATTTAGATAATGAAGGGAAATGGGAAACAAGACTTGAGATAGCTAATTAGAAGATGAGAGTTATGCATTGATTGACCAAGGGTCTATAAAGAAATGGATGAATATACTTAGTCTGTGGAAATTTTGAAGCAAGATTTGATGGCAGCTGTGAACAAGCACCTTAATAGGTAACTTAGGTTGGATGAAGGTGGTAACCATAGATGAGGATGAGATTATGAATGCTAAATGATAATATATTGGAAAGACAAACTGATGTGGGTGGTTTGTGGTTGATGACAGACAACAACTGTTGTGCAATAACCATTTCTGAGCTGTGATTCTGGAGTTTTTCAGTTATTGGCAAAGTTTTTTTTACAGAAGGCTTGCTAATATTTTTGTAGTTTTTCTACCATGAGTGTGGATATGACTGATTGGGATTGCTGACTTGTGAGTTACCCGGCAGCATGGTTAGGATTTGTGGGCAAAATTATAATAGTATTAGAATCAGTGGTTAACATAGATTTTGTACATAAAGGTGAAGTATCTTAACTTGAAGTTGGAAGATAGTGTGCAGTTGCAGTAGGGAGTAGCATCTGATGGTGATGTTCTCAGGTATTTGTAGCATGAGTAGTACTTTCATCCTTTGATCTGAGGCTTTTTCAAGTAAGAATGATTGCTGTAATTTCTTTTGATGTGCAAATGCAGCAAGCCACCACTTGATTTGGTTTTTGCTTCAGAATGTCAGAGGTATGAGTAGAATGCTGATTCTTCTTCCTTCATGTTGGTGCGGCTGCTATTCCAGCAAGATTTCAGTAATCCCACTCTTTCAAATATCTTTGTGGCTCATAATAGAGGTATTTAGATCTTATTCGTGTCAATGAAATCAATGCCAGAGAAATGAGTTTTTGATACAAGAGCACCCTTTATCACCAGAGCATCAAGAATAGCAGACAACAGTGTGCGTAATCATGGCTTAAGTTGAACTTTGTATGTATTTGGTTGTTGTCAGGAGCATGGTATTACCTAGAAGGTAGTTACAAATGCCAGTTAATCATTCAGTGGAAGAATAATCCATTGTGGAGAAATTTGTCATAGAACGGGAACTTTTTATTGATAATGCATCATGTAAGAACCCCTGCAACTCACTTTATTGAGCTTATCTCATAGTTTTTCCACAAAGCCAGTGGTAATGTCAGTTGCATTGGTGAGACATAGAGGTGGTGGTGGCCTTTCTTGTAAAGCAACAAACAGGAAGAGCTGTAAATATAGAAATATAGGGATTAAAAGAAATGAAGAGGCTGATAAAGCAGCCAAAAAAGCAGCCCATATGACAAGATCAAATGTAAATATCCCCATTAATGATTATATAAAACATATAAAAATAAGTATTATAAATAATGGAGTTCATTATGTAAAAAAGAGGGACATACACAAGTAATTCTGGCACGTCTCTGAATAGGCCATTCTCATCTAACACATGGACACCTGGTGAATAATCCACATAACCCTGCTCCAGAATGCTCTGAGTGTAAAGTAATGATAACAATTAAACATTTATTAAAGTATAATCAGCAGTGGCTATCAAGTTATGGAAATACTGTAAATCGATCAGTGAAATTTTGTCAGAAACTTCAACATTTGCAGTTAATCCAATTATAAACTTGAAAAATTGCAATTTAATTGACAAATTATTAAAAAAAATGTATCAGTAAAAACAAATCCTTCAGGCCAGCCCTGTAAGAGCTAATTTATTCAGCTCAGTTGTCTGGCAAAACTATTTTAATAAAGGGATTTTGACAACGGAAAAATCTATTTCTGGGGGAAGACCTGTGTCACCCAGTGAAATGGTTCCAATAGCACACATTTCTAGGTATAAATATTGCTAAATATACCAGAGAAAAAAGCTATCCATAATGCCAGGGTTACTACCCCTGGATCGATCACCACAAAGGTGTCGGTATGCACTAAGGGATGAGTGGTAGCCACTATCACAGATGCTTTGCCCAACAGATAATGTAAACTAGTTAGATAGTCATTTATGGCAGACTTCATCATATGCAAAACAACTATGAAACATGGGGTAACTTGATTCTGTCGCTCTTACATGGACTGATTTTAGTGTGTGAATGGAAGTGAAAATATTCTTGTAACCCATTTGAGTTCTTCATGGTTGTTGAAGAGGATGCGTTGTTCCAGCTTTGGATCTCCCTTTCGTTATTTTCATGCTATGTAATTTTACAGTGTAACCTTTTTTCTTTTTACTTATAATATTTTACAATCAGAAAAAAGACATGGATAAGGCATAAGACATAACTGAAGTTTTAAAGTCAGGAATCTGTTCAACTTGAAAAAATTTGGCTCTTGTAAATTGATGGTTTGTTCAGTAAACATTTTTAGACCTTTTGCATTTGTGTTGTAGATGTTTGATATTCATTTTTATCTTACCTTTGAGAAGTGTATTTTTGTGTGCTACTACAAAGTCAGTAAATATTCGGGTATTTTTCCTTAGAAAATAGTTATTTTTACCATTGTCATTACAACCAATATTTAAGTGATTCTTGATGTATTTGTTTTACATATTTGATGTATTTATTTAACATATCTAAGTTGTTTGCTTTTACCCTTCCAGTATGTGAAATAATTGGAACTACAGTACTGTACTGTGTTTAGTAATGGTTGCTGGTTTTTTAATTAAAATTTTTATGGCTTTCTGTGGCATCATTTACTGTACATCACAAAATTCAGTTTAGCTCTCATATTTTAAATGTTTCTTCTTACAGTTACTCTCATATTTAATGTCATTTGCAGATAATTTAAAAAAATCAAATAAAAGTACTTTTATGCATGAAACTAATGTGTAGTACTAATGTTTTGCATGCAGCACAGTATCCTCGACACCCAAAATACGGGTACTTGCTGGGTAGGTGAACATGGTTGAGTATGCATGAGAATTGAAGTGTGTTTCCATTTTATTTGATTTCTTTGCTTAAATGACAAAAAATGTCTGCATTTCTACATACTGAATATAGATTTAGCTGCTTTGGAAGGGTTGCATCGCTAGATTATTTTGTGTGTTTGTGATCAACTGACCCTGTACATATTTCATGAAAAGGCATTAATTCATACCACTGTATAATTATATTAGCCACAATTACCAAGTAGCCCTAAATTTTTCAAGGGCATTAAATTAGGGTATTTAAATAATATATCACAGGTATAGCATCTCTTCTGTAATAGAAGTTAGTATAATCCCTCTTTACTAAAAGCAATGTTTATATATGTGCAACAGCTGTTCTTATGTTTATTGATATGGTTGTGCCCAAACATATATAGTTATATTAAAGTAGTGATTTAGTGTGTTGAAAAAGCATTAAGTTTGCTAGAGATAGTGAAGTGCTTCATTGCTTTACTTGAGAGAGAGACAAGTTTCATAATCAGTGACTCATTACACATTTATGTAGTATTTTAAGTTTATAATTTTGTGCTTTTATGTACTGTAGTTCTTTATTTATTTTATGTAGGTACCCAATTTTTAGGAAGAATAATATTTGTAGAACTTTTTAGCAAAAATAGTTTTTAAAATCAGTCGTAAAATTGACAAAACATATGTTGAAGGAATAAAGTGTGTATGTACAGTACTCTATTATCGCCATGACACCATGTCGTTTGATCCAGTCTTTATAAAAAAAATAGTATTTTTGCCTAATGTTTGTACATTTTTATGTACACTCATTGCCTGACCCCTACTTAAACATAGTCTTAAATTCCAGTAATTTATTATAGTCAGTAATTTGAAATTAGGCACTAGTGGCCACTGCTTTAGTCTTCTTTTAAGAAAGTAATTTAAACTTTTAACATAAGCTGCATGGTGAAGGTATTACTCATTATATTTAGTATCTTCAGAAGTTAATGGCTCGTTTAGCTTAACAGTGAGCATTAGCATTTTTACTGGATAATTGTCAAGTTATACTAAACAACACTGGTGTTGGATGTGCATTCTATTTTATCTGGTTGGCTATACTCAAATGATTTAAAATTGGGTCTACTAGGGAAGACGGATATTGCTGTGTGAACAATGATAGTTAAATGATGTATAAAATGTTGAGAAGCTTAACAAGGACAAGTAAATTATATGACATTTTTTTAGATTTGCAGTTCATATGCTTCAAGTCTTCCTCTAAGACAAAACCCAAAAATACATCATTGGTTTAAAAAAAAATATTTTTTTATCCTTTGAGTATAGCCATGATACTCCACAGTCATCTTAGTACTTCTGATTTCCGCACTTTAACCCCAGAGTGCCATCTTGGCGTCAATCCTCTGGGAGCACGAGTTCGGTGGATACATTGGTGTCGGGAGGCTCAGGGGACTCAGACCCAGGGCTTGCCTCTGGAACGGAGTGCTAGAGATGACCTCGTTTAGTAATGACACTTTAAAATTCAGGGTTGCACAGCACCGTAAGTAGCTTCGCTTGCGCCTTGGGCATGCTTACTTTCACAACTTGTGCTTTTTTTTTATACAGCAGTACTAATTGCAGAGGACTTCAGTTTTCATTAAAAATAATTCTGGTAGTGAACTTATTGCTATTGCCTTGTTATAAATACAGACTGGAAGTGTACGTATAATGCAAAATGACATTCTGAGCATTGTTACTTTTATATGGTAGTTGATTTATTTGTTCCAAACTGTTTCATTTGTACTAGGTAAATTGAAGTGTGAAATTCTTAGTTATCAAATTAAAGACTTGCTACTGATGTAAAATGGGATTACCTCCCAAATCATTCTAAGGGTTGGAGAAGAATGTGATCATCAGGTTTATAATCACAAAAATATTATTAAACCAACTTTGTTTGAAGGTTGTGATAGATCTACATTAAAGTTTAGTTGTGATAAACTTAGTTCCTTCCTGATTGTATGATTTAGATAAATTAAAAACACCTAGGCAGTCGATCTTGATATTTGAGGAATGTCACATTGTTCAATAAGGAATAAACTATAAAAAAGATGTTTTGATTTTGCAGTGTAAAAAGATTTAGTATAGCAAGTTAAGTGTACCTAAGCATTCTAAGAAGTCATTTCAATTGGAAAATAATCTCAGCAGGTATGATTTAGGTGAAAAATACAGGACCCACAAGAAAATTCTGGGTGGATTTGAGAGCAAAATGCATGACTGTACATACAGCATCAAAGAAAGTGCCAAAACTGGTATTCCAAGGCCTAAGTTTATATTGCCATACCCTTGTCATAGAATAAATGTAGATTTCAGTGATGTGGTCAATTGACAAAAATAACATATTGACATTAGACTTATTAAGGCTTATTTTGTATGTTTATTGTTAGTATTATCAATATGAAAATACTAGAGAAATCCATAATAGAAAGGATATTAAATAATTTTACAGAGAGAGGTTATAAGAAAATTGTAAAATTGAAAGTAAACCAGGGAAAAGTATAACTGAAAATTTTAAGCCAATTGTTTCAGTATTGAGGCTACCTGAAAGTTAAGTATGCAAACCAGTAAGTCATGATGAATAAGGATGCATTTTCTTTAAACTAATTTACATTATATTCACATTTGTTTTATAAACATATTAATCATAATTAGCCATACTCTATGCAGAAAGTTTACAGTCCAAACAAACTTGCAAGATTTTGAAATGGGAAAAATTGTACTTCACATGCCCAACTCGTGTGCAGTTGACCCAGAAGTGAGGCATCACTCTTTCCTGTGACTTCGTTAGTCAGTTGAGGTGCTATGGTTTCAAGGATTATCACTGCTGTTTCCTGTTATTATGATGTACCATTCATTTACTCATTTAATTTTCTTCACATTGATGTATTGTGATTATTGTGTAGTGAATTTATCAGCAGGTTCATGTCTTATCTTTATTGTTTAGTGGCATGCTTGTCACCTCTGTTAATACCCCTATGAGCACTTGATAGTTAAAGTAATTCCTAATTCATGGGTTTCCATTTTTTCAGTATGTAAATTTTCTTGTTAAATTATTGCCTTTGTTCACCCTGGGAGTATTATGAGTGGTTTCTCCATGCTCAAAGCAAGGTTTATAAACTTTTTGCACCTAGCACTGCAGTTGGTGATTCTTCTGATTCTTCCTCATCTTGCTCTGCAGCCATGGGTGCCAAGATTTGTGTTTTGTCTGATAAGGTTGCTCGTCTGCAATGCTTTCTCCTTGTGTCAAGAGTGCCTACAGTAAGAAATGTCTTCCATTTGATGAAACTACTTACAGCACAAGTGTTTGCGTTCAGATGATCTCCCTGTCAGCCTCAGGAGGAATATTTCTGTCTCATTATCTCCTGCATCTTCCATATCTAGCTTCATTCCTCCTGTTTTTGTCCACCCAATCCTTCCTCTTCACTCCAGACTGTATATTTAGGAGGCTTCTCTTTCCTGGCTCAGTTCAAGATGAACTGTACCTTATATGTTCCAAGACTAATGTATTTGGTGGATTCTTTCCTGAATGAGTTACAGGCTTTTTATCCTCTGCTTCTCTGATGCTGCTTGCTGTCTCTCTACTGTAGCTGTGATATCAGTGATGTCAGTTGAATGTTCACCATTGGTACTATCCTTGTATACTTTTCTGTTCCTCTGTACTCAGCTATCTCCCTGTACTCAGTCCCCCCCCCTTCCCCATGTACTCTACTTCAGTATTCCTGACTGCTCCTAAGTACCCTTCTACTCTTGTGTACATAATGGATGTGTATTCAACTGCACCTGGGTATTTGACTGTTACTGTGTACTGAGCTGCTTTAGCATACTCAGCTGCTTTGGCATACACAACAGCCTTGTATATGTGAATGTTTCAGCATTCTTAGCCATATCCTCTGCTGATCCTTTGATTTTGGAAGCTCAAGAATCTGAGTTTGGTCCTCAATTGCTGTCACATGACTTCATTGGCAAAAGACTCTGCTGCCAACTGGTCTGACCTGTGTTGTTCCTCTGCATCTTCATCTGATCCAGTTGGTTCTTGTATTCCCAAGAGACTCATGTACAAGTGATCTTGATCACCAAAAAATAACTGTGATATACATTGCCATTCTTTGTCATTCCAATAAATGGGACTCTCAATCTATGTCCTGTCTTCATCCTTAGGGGTCTTTTTATTCTGCAACCAGCTCTTTCCTTGCTTCTCACAAAGACAAATTGCTGATTGTGTCATCTTCAGCTGTGACCTCAGGTAATACTTCCTTTCCAGCTTGTCCACTGCCACCTGCTCAGTCATGCAGTGTAGGACTCTTGAAACCCTCATGGACTCTGTTCCCACTCTTGTTTGCCTGCTACACTGCACACCTTTGAGAAAGTCAGATTCAAATCATACAACGATAATGTTTCACTTGTTGAGAACGACATCATGGAAGAGTTGCATGTACTCCATACAACAGTACCCTTGTGGAGACCTTTGTGAAGGTCCTCAACTGAATCTGTGACATTTTTTACAATGATCACTCCTCATTACCTCTGTGTGATGGTTTTGTTGGTGTCCCCTGGATGACAACAAGGTGTTTTATTTTAAGAAATTTGAGCTCCCCCTGGTTAGGTCAATGGATTCTGTCCATAAGGATGTATTAGTGGACATAAAGGCTTGTGGGTTAGTGAGTACCTCTCACATTTTTCCTCTGATAGTCTGGTGCTTTTGTAATTTCTATCAAATCCATGGATGCTCTTCACATGTTAGGCTGCTTTCACAGTAAGTCATTGATAGAGACCCCCACATGTTTTAAGATTCTGCAGGGAGACTTTGACAATGTCGAACCGGCAGGAATGGGTTTGTAGTGGTGCAAACTTGTTTCTTGTAGGCATTTCACTTTGGCAGAGTATATGGTTAGGGCTTGGCATCTCAGTCTCCCTCTTTGTTCCACTTTGGTTCTTCATATTCATTACATGCATTGTTTGAAGGCATAATGTGATGAAGAGAGGGATGCAGCTTTACAAGACCTCTCCTGTTTGCTCTTTTCCCAGAGGATATAGTTTGCAAGTTTAAGGGAGGGGGCCTTACTCTCCTTTGCCACGAGGGTCCTAATTAACTTCCTTGTTTGTCTGGCCCTTTTCACAACTTATATCACCTTATCCTCAGAAGACTTCCTTTGGTCATCGCCAGAGAACTTCCATTCACATTGCTTTCAAGCTTCAAATTCAACCCCCCAAAATTTTCCATACTGTTGGCATCAGCACAGCTGGTCCAGATGTCTTGGCTGATCCCAGTGTAGGTTTCCAGTTAGAGGTGGCCAGAGAATATGGGGTTCTGCAATTGCTTCCAATTGCTTCTCCTGTTGGGGCCTGTCTTGAAAGGCTTAGAAGAGCTTAGGAGTCCATCTGCAGGAATCTTGAGTAATAGAGGTTCTCAGTTACAGTTACTACTTCCCATTCCTCACTGTCTTAACCAGTCATGTTTAAGTCCGACATCCCCTAGCGAAGATACAAGTCCTTCAACATGTCACAGAATGGAATCATTGAGAGGATTCAACTTGAGAGGCTGGGGTTCTACTGTTGGCTCTTTATCATTCCAAGGTCTTCAGGTGGTTGAAGACCTATAGATGTCAGTCATCTCAAGATGTTTTTTTGTGCAACTCCCTTTTGGATGGAGGTTGCGGAGAGACATTATAGAGGGGACTTCCTTGCTTTTGATAAACCTCAGGGATGAGTGCTTCAGCTTTCTGATTTAACAGCTTTTCAGGAAGTTTAATATTTTCTGGTGAGGGTGTGTGTACCAATTCTGGGCCTTTTGCTTCAGTCTGTGTACTTCCCCCTCAGGTCTCCATCAGAACTTTAGCTCCTGTGGGTGCCAAGGCTCATCATCTGGGTCTGCGCCACCATCTGTATCTGGATGACTGAATGCTCTTGGTTTCAAGGAATGAGTTTAGGAAGCACTTAAAGGTTTATCTGGACTGTAATCTTTAAACCTGCTTATCAACTTTCAAGAATAAGAGCTGATCCCTTCCTTGTAGGTGGCAAACTTGGAAATGCATATCATCACTGTCACAGAGTTGGTCCACCATATGGGGAGGACAGGATTTGTTGCCTCCAGGAAATCATCCAGGAAATATCTCATTATGTCAATAGGTACCCGGGTGTCACTGGAGAAACCGGTTCATCTTAGTCACTTCCCTCCCTCCAGCTACAGTTAAGCCTTGTGCTGTCATATGGTCTCAGTGTCTTCATACAGCCAACTCCAAATCCTGACCATGGAAGCTGTTCTTCACAATCTTCAATGGTGGAAAGATCAACAGGATCCATAAGGAGACCTGTTATTACAACTCAATCCTGAACTTCAGTCATTTTTGAACTCTGCAGATGAATGTTGGAGGCCTACTTGGATGCTCAAGCAAAAGGAAATATGGTCCTCAGATAACAGGTGCAGACATATAAACTTCTTAGAGTTACAGCAGTCTTCCTGGACTCCTTGCATTCATGATTTTCTTCTTGGCTTGTTGCATGTGGGTCATGGGCATCATACGATTTCCCAGACTTAACCGAGAAGTCAGGGTAGAGATCTTGGCTTGGACAAAAAGACATGAGGTCATCATGCCAAGGTTGGTCATGGGGTTTGCAACATCTTACAGATGCTGATGGAGTACTTCTGACATCCTCAGTGCCAAATGTTACTGAATGAAACATAATTTGGAAATATATATATACATATCACTAAATCCACGTCAGAAGGTGAGTGAAAACCGGGACTTTGAGCAAGTATTTTCATAATGAATTCTACATTTTCAATTTTACACTGAATATAAAAGAAGTTGACAGAGATTTATATACAAAAACAGAAGGTGGGACGGGGTTACAGTTTGTTAATCTGGGCAGCATGTTCTTTGGGCAACAAAGACAGGGACAAAGGATCAAGGGATATCCCAGGTGGAGATTAAAATTCCTGGTGGAGGTAGCTGCAATGAGCACAGTCTCTAGCAGATGCCTTTTCCAATGGTCGTTGACCTTGTAGATAACCGTTGACCTATCCCAGTTCATCGTATGGCCTGTCTTAGCCAATGATCCACAATGCCATTATTTTGATAAGCCTCTTGAAATGGCATATTTGTGTTCAGAGCTTCTTATGTCTTTTTGATGTTTGACCAATGTAAATCTTATTACATTCTTTGCAAGGAATACTTTATACAATATTGTTTGAATTGGGTGGGCTATTCTCAAAATATTATTATATTTAAATGCTAAGTTAATATCAATAGTTTTTAAAATGGGCACTGCAGGAATGAAATTAGGATGAAATGGTAAACAGAGAATATTCTTAAGGTCTTTATTAACACTGGTTGGATTGTAATATGTCTTTTTTGCTTTATTTTTACAAAGTCCTAAAAAATATGGAGGGTAACATAACGAATTTCGTATTTTATCAATAATTTTAAACTCTTCCAAAAATTCAGGACTACAAATTCTAAGAGCTCTAAGATACATACTGGAAAATGTTGACACTTAAATTTGTTTAGCACGGTTAGAGTAAAAATGAAAACTGTATATGACAAACTATTTGTGGGTTTCCTATATACTTTAAAACAAAAATTGGTGCTATTTCTAATAACTAAGACATCCAGAAATGGTATACAATTATTTTCTTCATATTCTATTGTGAATTTTAGTGGGGCAGATAAGAGTCATTTTTTAGAAGAATCGTGCAAATGATGATACAAGCATCAAATTTGGCACAATTGTTCTCCAAGGGATACTAATCAAATCTGCCCAATTGGCCAATTGAAATCCAAAATGGCGGCCATTTTTCAAGATGGCCGCCAAAATAACCACCCGAAGTTGATGTTTTGCTTAGAAATATTTGTAGTTGTCCGAATTGCATGATTTAAGTGTGGATTCCTATGTTTTTAAGCCTGCTGATGTATATTTTCTAGTTTATAACATGGTTAAGGTACTGTATTAAAGGGGTGACTGTCGGGCACTACCAAGGCACATTGGTGATGTCACTCCTGTGAAACTCAGCATGGGGTTCAGTGTCAGCTAAGTAGGAAGTTTATGTTGCCATCATACTGCAACAACCTACTAGTATCCCAAATGCTGTCTAATCAACCCCAAATCAGTTAGGCAGCCGCACCTGAATGGACAGGACGTGCCAGCGCGGGAGAGCCAAACCAAGGATAACAGGGTTTTAGTTATCTGGGTGGTGTACAGATTGCATGGGACTTATGACACTGGATGAACAATCGGACTAGGTGTATGGCGCAGTGCAAGAACCTAGTTGTATCCCATACAGGAAAGCGCCTATTGTATATTACAGGATATAAGAGGCCTATTATACTATTACATGTACAGGGTGGTAAAAGGATAGACCCTCGACCCTGAACGTCATCATAATCATGGATGCGAACTCTACTGGACGATCATAGAAAACAGACTGGACCAAGTGTTGCCTATGTCAGGAGGTTAAGAAAGAAGATCTAAAATCTCCCCAGGCCAATCCTGCCAGAAGATGGGATGATGGATATACGAACCTGGCAAAGAATATTCCTGTTTCACTCACTCAATGCACTACCAATCAAGCTAGACCCTGCAAGACTTGACGAAGGTTCTGGGATAGAGGAAACGTTGAGAAAAAATAAGGCACAATATCATGAGAGTTGCAGGCTTCTGTTCAACAACACAAAGTTACACCGAGCTGAAAAAAGAGCAAGTCATGTAGGTACTAGTGATGAAGGCAGTAGAAGTAAGATTCCACGAAAGCTCCAAGAAACTAAAACAAAAGAATGCTTCTTCTGCGAAACTGAAGGAGGGGAGCTTAGAGAAGCAATGCCAATGCAAGTGAATAGGAGAATAAATGAATGTGTCAAAACACTCAGTGATACAAAACTTCTCACCAAACTAAGTGCAGGAGATGTCGTAGCCTAAAAAGTGAAATATCACCCTGGCTGTTTGGTGGCATTGTATAACCGAGAACGGGCAATACCTAAAGGTGCAGGAGCAAGAAAAAGCACAGGAACACTGGAAGGATGCATATCCAATTGCTTTCTCTAAACTAGTCACCTACATCTGCAAGATGAAAAATGCCAGTGAGAGGCCACCGATTTTCAAGCTTGCTGATTTGACCAAGCTTTACAAGCAGAGGCTGGAACAGCTTGTTGTTGACTTGCCTGATGTTCATCCTACTCGACTCAAGGATCAGCTGCTTTTGCGCATTCCACAGCTGCAAGCTAATCACCAAGGACGAGAAGTTCTGTTGGCTGTTGAAACTGATGTAGGTTCAATCCTATCAGAAGCATCCCGTTATGGTGAAGCGATCCGTCTAGCAGAAGCCGCTGGGATAATAAGACAAGACATGCTCCATCAGAAGTCGAATTTCAGCAGCTATTTTCATGACAAAGACTTAGAACAGGCTGTGCCACCATCACTGCTTCAGTTTGTATGCATGATTGAAACATTCATCAAGTCCCAACTCCATCATGGAGTGTCGAAATCAGACTTTGCTATATCACAACTTCTATGCTAGGGATACAACGACTGACGGGGGCAAGTCTATAATCATCAAGGTTAATGACACAGATGTGCTAGTCATAGCAATATCTGTACTGCCATCCTTCCAGAAACTAGGTCTTCAGGAAATGTGGATTGCCTTTGGCCAAGGAGCCCATATGCGATGGATTCTAGTCCATGAGGTAGTTTCTGCAATTGGGCTTGAGAAAGCTAGAGGGATCCCCTACTTTCTCGCATTCACTGGATGTGACATTGTGTCTGCCTTCTGTGGGAAAGCGAAGAAATCTGCATGGCAGACTTGGAATGTATTTGATGATATTACTGAAACATTCATCAATCTCAGCCAGCATCCAACATTGATTCGTGATCTTGACATGCAGAGGCTTGAAAGATTCGTTGTCCTCATGTACGACAGATCAAGCACAACCACTGGTGTGGACGAAGCAAGACTAGATCTGTTTGCCCGCAAGCAGAGGCCGTACAACTCAATTCCACCAACACAGGCAGCCCTCAGAGAACATGCAAAGCGTGCAGCCTACCAGGCTGGGATCATCTTGGGCCAGGCAACCCAGTGTAATCCACACATGAGCAGTCCAGCTGAATTGGGGTGGACACAGAAAGGAGAAGCATGGCAGATACATTGGACAACACTACTGTACCACCGATTGCAGCAAGCTGTCAAGAATTGACAAAGTGCTCCTGTAAGGAAGATGCAAGTGCTCTCAGGCAGAGCTTCCATGCACATCACTCTGCAGCTGCATATGCGAACAGTAGCAGATCGAGAAACAGCAGCACGGTATGCATAACTATGAAAATGTACTAGCCGGGACAAAACTTATGTAAAGAAAGACAAACATCTTGGTTGTCATCTTGAGAAATATGTCTCAGAGTGCTTTTTAAACAGGAAAATATAGTTCAGCAGACTTCAAAACATAGGAATCCACACTTAGATCATGCAAATCAGACAACTACAAATATTTCTAAGCAAAACATCTACTTTGGGTGGTTATTTTGGTGGCCATCTTGAAAATGGCAACCATCTTGGATTTTCAATTGGCCAATCGGGCAGATTTGATTAGTTTACCTTGGAGGACACTTGTGCCAAATTTGATGCTTGTATCATCATTTGCACGATTTTTATGCTATCTGCCCCACTATTTATGGATGGTACAAGATTATTAATTGTTTGCAAGAAATCAGGAATATTTACATTTTCTTTTACAATATAAAAACAATCATCTACATATCTAACCCAAAACACCTTAGAGAATAGATTTCTTGGAATAAGTCTAGATCAAAGAATTCCATGTAAATATTAGACAAAAGTGGCGAAAGATGGTTCCCCATAGCCTTACCAAGTATTTGTTCATAAAAATTACCATTGAAAGTGAATTTACAATTTTTTATACAAAGGGATATCAAATTAATAATAAAATTGGTAGGTAATTCTAGATTATACAAGTCCAAATGCTCTGATAAATACTGAAGTAAGTCATCAATAGGAACTTTAGTAAATAAAGATGTCACATCACAACTGATTAATCTGTCAGTACTGGATAATTCAATTTGGGAAAGTCTAGCACAGAAATCAACAGGGTTTTATAAATGGGAATTTGAAATAGTACCCAGAATAGGTGGTAGTAATTTAAGTAGATATTTAGAAAGTTTATAACTAATAGCACTGGTTGAACTGATAATGGGCCGAATAGGAAAAAAATCTTGTATGGGTTTTGATTAATCCGTACGTGTACGGTAAGGCTGGGCCAACGTTGACACTTTCTCTTTTATGAAACAGAATTCCTTTAGTATAGTTTTTATTTTAGAATTGACACTTTTTATGACATCAGCTAGTGGGTCTTTCCATAGTTCTTTGTAAGTACTAGAATCAGATAATAAGTTTTCCATTTTTTCACCATAGCTAATTTTATCCATTATTACAAAACAATTGGATTTGTCGTCTTTAGTAATTTGCAAACTTTTATCTCTCTTTGTTTCATGAATTGCATCTATAAACCTTTTTGGGAAGTTCACCATTTTATTGGGTATTTGAAGTATTTGAATACAAAAAAAAATATACATATTTTTATGATGTTTCCTTGTAATATGTTTATCTCCCATAATTTTGATATATTTACTCTTCTGTTTATCATGTGTTATGTATAATGATAATAATTATTGAAATATCATATGTAGTGTAGTATCAGATCTCAAAAGAGTTAGTGATTTAGATAACTTAACAGCGTAATTTAGATTTAATAATATCGTTCTTGATAAAAGTGTAGTAGCTGAAGAGAGAGATACGAGTTTTAGACCAGATGTGCCATCTGTCACCAGAAAGATCAAGCGAAGGGTTTGTTTAGCTTCAGTTTTCATCAGTTCAGATAAAAGAGCGCTTTGTTTTAATTCACATGTTGACAGGTCGGGAATAACAATTGCTATCTGTTTGATCATGTTAGGGTTTCTGTAAAAGCTTTATCTCATACGAGAAGAAGGCAAATGATTTCGAATGTTACATGTTCCATACGAATTTCTTGTGAAGACGAAGGTTTTGTAATGTTACATACATGGCTCTAGTCACGTATGCCCTTTTGAGAATAAGAAGCACATGGCTATTGCGTCATGCATTGCTCCGATCATGTATTGTCTCAATTATGCTCAAAACGTTTTGCCAGAAGTGATGTCACCTCCCTTGTTCTAGAAGTTTCCTTGTGTCTCGTACCCAAAATGCCTTAATGGTGTCACTTGAGTGTTTCATATGCTACTGGAATCCTCAGATTAAATCTATTCATTCTAATTTTTGAGACTGATCAGTTTGGTTCCTTCTCTCTCTCTCATTCTTAAAAAGAGAGTAATTATTAACATAAAAATATTTGTGGTCACTGGTATTAGTATTAGCTTTTGAGATCTGAAGTTAGTAAAATTACTTAATTTGTAACGGCGCCAGACAAAAAAGTGTGTTTTGTGAATTTAGTGCAGCTGCAAAGGACTTTACAAAGGTTTTCACAAGCTTGTGTAAGGTAAAGTGAATTTTACTTACTATTACCATGGTATAATAAGGTATGTTAGGGAATTTTTGCCTTAGTGAAATTATTATTGATAAATCTTTTGTGTTTTTTGTGTGTTCTTGTGTTTGCAATCTTTTGATTTTTGTTGGTGATTTAACATTTAATTTACATAGCATTTTAAATATTTCTTGATGATTTGACATTGCATACTTGATTTAATTTTCATTTATTAAGATTTTCTTTTCAAATCTTGAGTAATTCTTGATAGCTTAAATTTTACTTGATTAATTTAGTTTCTTGATAAATTAAAGTTTTTGTGATTTAGTTTTGCTTAATAATTTAACTCAAGAATTAATTAAATTTTGTGTTGTTTTCAAATGATAAATGTTGAATTTAGCAATAAATTTCTATATTTAATGTTTTAAAAACAGTGTTTCATTTATTGACCACCAATGAATAGGATTAATTGTGTGCATAAGGCAGAGTGATAGACATGTTTTGTTCCTTTAGTTTTGCTGAAGTGAATTAAGACCAGGGAAACAGTTAAAGCTGTTTGATGGAATGATGCCTTTTTATTCTAGTATATTTATTGTTTAATTATTGATACCTCACAATTCTTTTGGTAAACTTAGTTTGATTTTTCACATGATTAATGAGTTTTTTAACCCTTAAACGCCTGTTGGACGTAGCAAACATCGACTAAAATTGTCTGTTGAATGCCGAGTGGACGTAGCAAACGTCGACTACAAAAAATTTCAACTTTGACTCGACCGAAATGGTCGAAAAACGCAATTGTAAGCTAAAACTCTTACATTCTAGTAATATTCAATCATGTACCTTCATTTTGCAACAAATTGGAAGTCTCTAGCACAATATTTCGATTTATGGTGAATTTTTGAAAAAAACTTTTTTCTTACGCCATGTGACTAACTCGGCCGAAAATTTCAGAAATTCTTTCGTCATTTTGTTGTAATTTTTGCACTGTTCTATATTAGCCGTTACATAAAGTTTTATATATGAAAATGTGCGCAATTTCATGTACAATACAACAGAAAATAACTCATGGTTGTAGTTTTTATCAGTTTTGAAATATTTTCATATAAATCACGATAACTGCCAAAATTTCAACCTTCGGTCAACTTTGACTCGACCGAAATGGTAAAAAAACGCAATTGTAAGCTAAAACTCTTACATTCTAGTAATATTCAATCATTTACCTTCATTTTGCAACCAATTGGATATCTCTAGCACAATATTTCGATTAATGGTGAATTTTTGAAAAAACTTTTTCCTTACGTCCGCGCCAGAAATTCTTTTGTCACGTTGTCGTAATGTTTGCACTGTTTTATATTAGTCGTTACATAAAGTTTTATATATGGAAATGTGCGCAGTTTCATGTAGAATACAACAGAAAATAACTCATGGTTGTAGCTTTTATCAGTTTTGAAATATTTTCATATAAATCACGATAACTGCAAAATTTCAAGCTTCGGTCAACTTTAACTCGACCAAATGGTAAAAACGCAATTATAAGCTAAAACTCTTACATTCTAGTAATATTCAATCATGTACCTTCATTTTGCAACAAACTGGAAGTCTCTAGCACAATATTTCGATTTATGGTGAATTTCTGAAAAAAAATTTTTTCCTTACGCTCTGCGTGATAACTCGGCCAACATCTCAGAAATTCTTTCGTCATGTTGTCGTAATGTTTGCATCGTTTTACATTAGTCGTTGCATAAACTTTTATATATGAAAATGTGTGCAATTTCATGTAGAATACAACAGAAATTAGCTCATGGTTGTAGCTTTTATCAGTTTTGAAATATTTTCACATAAATCATGATAACTGCCAAAATGTCAACCTTCAGTCAACTTTAACTCGACCGAAATGGTACAAAAATGCAATTGTAAGCTAAAACTCTTACATTCTAGTAATATTCAATCGTTTACCTTCATTTTGCAACCAATTGGAAATCTCTAGCACAATATTTCGATTAATGGTGAATTTTTGAAAAAACTTTTTCCTTACGTCCGCGCCAGAAATTCTTTTGTCACGTTGTCGTAATGTTTGCACTGTTTTATATTAGTCGTTACATAAAGTTTTATATATGGAAATGTGCGCAGTTTCATGTAGAATACAACAGAAAATAACTCATGGTTGTAGCTTTTATCAGTTTTGAAATATTTTCATATAAATCACGATAACTGCCAAAATTTCAAGCTTCGTCAACTTTAACTCGACCGAAATGGTAAAAACGCAATTATAAGCTAAAACTCTTACATTCTAGTAATATTCAATCATGTACCTTCATTTTGCAACAAACTGGAAGTCTCTAGCACAATATTTCGATTTATGGTGAATTTCTGAAAAAAAAAATTTTTTCCTTACGCTCTGCTGTGATAACTCGGCCGAACATCTCAGAAATTCTTTCGTCATGTTGTCGTAATGTTTGCATCGTTTTACATTAGTCGTTACATAAACTTTTATATGAAAATGTGTGCAATTTCATGTAGAATACAACAGAAATTAGCTCATGGTTGTAGCTTTTATCAGTTTTGAAATATTTTCACATAAATCATGATAACTGCCAAAATGTCAACCTTCAGTCAACTTTAACTCGACCGAAATGGTACAAAAATGCAATTGTAAGCTAAAACTCTTACATTCTAGTAATATTCAATCGTTTACCTTCATTTTGCAATAAATTGGAAGTCTCTAGCACAATATTTCGATTTATGGTGAATTTTTAAAAAACATTTTCCTTACGTCTCTTGCGCTAACTTTCGGCCGAACATCTCAGAAATTCTTTCGTCTCGTTGTCGTAATATTTGCACTGTTTTATATTAGTTGATACATAAAGTTTTATATATGAAAATGTGCGCAATTTAATTTACAATACAACAAAAAATGACTCATGGTTGTAGCTTTTATCAGTTTTGAAATATTTTCATATAAATCACGATAAATAGAAAAAATTCGACTTTTGGTCAACTTTAACTCGACCGGAATGGTCGAAAACTGCAATTGTAAGCTAAAACACTTACAGTCTAGTAATATTTAATCAATTAGCTTCATTTTTCAACAAATGGGAAGTCTCTAGCACAATATTTCGATTTATGGTGAATTTTTGAAAAAAAAAATTTTTTACGTCCGCGCGTTACGAATTCATGCATCATTTTGTGATAATATTTTCTTTTTGTTGCTTTGATCGTTTTAAAATTTGGTATATACCAAAATCATCGCAATTTAGTGTACAATACAACTAAAAAAAATTAAGTCATTAGCTTTAACCGTTTTGCTTACAGCGCGATTTGTATACAATTATATACAATTTTTTTTTTTGCTGTCATATATTCCCATATTTATATATGATAATGATATTTTTTTCATTTCTGATGGTTGCATACTAAACTTCAGGCAATGACAAAAAAAATTAAAAAAATGAACTCTTAATCTTAAAAACTAAGCGTGCTGTGATTTTTGAAAAAACTTTTTCCGCTTAGCGCTAACTCACGAACGCGCCACTGGCATATGGGAGACGTTTTTGTAAATAGGGCTTCGGCGTTAAAGGGTTAAGGGATCACTGGTACCTTTAGAGTACTCAGTCATAATTCTTATTGTTATGAGAGTTCAGGTATCTGGCTGAAGTGAGGTATATTCTTGAAATCTGTGATTAGTTGCGTAATAACCAGGTACTTGGTATGCATGGTGACAATATATATATATATATATATATATATATATATATATATATATATATATATATATATATATATATATATATATATATATATATATATATATATATATATATATATATATATATATATATATATATATATATATATATATATATATATATTAATTATACATACAGTATATAATTTTTTTTATTAAGAAAGTCAGTTTACAAAAATGCAGCTTACCTTTGTTTATAAGTGAAGTAAATTTTAGATGAAGTAACCTTGTGATTTCACCCATTTTGGATATTGCTTTCAACTATTCCAAAACATTTTGCAGCCTGCACGTGATTTGTTTCTTCAGTTGTAGTCTCAATGTGAGCTTAAATTTTGTGGTATACTTTTTTAAAACCTCTTTCTCCACTGTGCTTGGAGGATGAAGAAAAATTTTTTCTAATTTTTCATTACAGAAGTCACCATTGAGAATTAGCAAGATTTTAATAAGTTGATACCTGTAACACAACTCTTAATAAACTTGTGATTGTGAACATGTACAGTACATCACTACACTTTACCTAGGAATGTTGGTTGGTGTGACAGATTGTGTTCTCATCTGCTCAGAGCCTATGTTCCTGTATTAGATGACTCCTCATTTATTTGAGGAGTAATAAGAAGCTCTCTTTCTCGTCCATGAATGGTTACTGCCTCACCTTCTCTTCAGCCTTCCTTCAGCATGGCTTAGATCAAGGGATTGATGGGAACATTTCTCGCCTGTTTCATTATTTCTTGCAGTGTATTCTGTAGGCTATCATTAAATCTTCAAGTTGGAACTTGACTTTCATATTGTTCAATCTTCTACTAAACTGCCTTTTGAGTTCCTTGATGGATGCCTCTGTACTGTCTGCATTCCTGGTTACCCTTGCCGCCTCTAAGAGTCATCCTTGCCTTCTCTAAAGTGTCAGCGAGTTCTATGCCCTGTTAGGCAGTCTCATTCCAGCCTTTTGCTCACCCTTGGAGTTCATAACCAAAGCTCAATCTTCTACTAAACATGGCTCTTTCCTGGATTTTTTTTTTTTTTTTTTTTTTGCTACTCTTACCTTGCCTTCCTCTTCTGATAAATACTGTATAACCTTCACTGGCCAATAAGACCCATTTGGATGTACAGTACCTCTAACAAACTTGAATTCTTCCTTCACATGAGTTGCCAGAATTCTCCTGTTTTAAATGCTGTAATATGATTTTTATTTTTTATTAGCTTCAGAATTTTCTATACAGGCATAAGACTTGATTAGATATTTTACTGGAAGACATCTCACAACTCAAGATTGACTCATCCTTAGAGAAGGCACTTTATGGTGTCAGAACAGCTTTGTGTAAATCTCTTAATGTTTATTTGCTGGTACCAGTATAATGGCAGGTCATCTTCTTGCTTGTTATAATCTCATTCCTCATGTTTATAGCACATGTAAAGGCTTGTGTTTCTTTGAGTACATGTCTTTGTGTCTTGTGGTTGGTGACTACTTGAGTAGTTAGATTTGCAGTTGAAGACATGTCGTTCATTGCAAATCTTACTACTACTGGAAAATGCCCTGATTTTGAATGATCCATCACCATAGTGGGATATGACCTATTGCATCTTGGTATACTCTCCTTCCATGGTTCTTGATTGTCATCTCTCTTAAGTGAACTATAATTAGTTGGTTTGTATGAACATTTTCTTCAAATCCACTAATTACAGCCATACAGTGTCCACCTTTATTCATATTTTTGAGATGGAGGATAATAGTGAAGAGTGGGCTATGCATATACAGTTTGTTTTCTCCTTTTAAGAATTGTCAAGTTGGTGTGACAGGGAAGCGTTTGCATTGAGTAAAGCAGTTATGTTTAATGGGTTTAGAGAAAACATATACTACTTTCTATGTTAAGATCACTACCATATACAGTATTCCCCCTTTTCTAGGCTGTTATGGGAGTCCACCATATTGAGATTAATGTTCCTTATATATTAGCTCTACTTCTGCCAAAATAATACAGTACAATGATGTTTTCATTGTAGAGATGTAAGGAACCATTGTGATGTGGGGAAAATAATTAATTTTCACAAATGAAAAAGAGTAATTTTATGAAATCCTCACTCATATTCACTCAAGAAATATTATTGGATATCTTCATTCCAGTTCATATGTGAAGATGGGTTTGATGAAAAACTCACACAGGGAAAAGATATACCTGTACTGCCAAACCTCACTTATATAACTGGCCCCAAATCATAATAGACTGGTGTTCATCACCAGGTCACTCCAAGTAATTCTAAAAGAAGCCTACCCATTAGGAAAAGAAAATACTGTATATTGGTGTAAATTTGACAGAAACAAGCTTTAGTTCCAGAATTATCATAGGTCCAACCATTGTAAATATATCAGTTTTGTATTTAGTGCATAGTATTCTAACTAGTTTAAGAGAATGTCGGTAATTTGGTAATTCCACAGTTTTTATTTGTATGCAAATGGGACACAGATAAATAAAAAGATGGGTTGGAGGAAAACCGTGGATTTTTTTATAACCCTGAATATGGAACCTTGAATACCAGTACTGTATGTCAGTTACTTATTTTTATTATCATTCTATAGCAGCATACCAAGATAATTGAGTCTTATTATTAAACTAAGTCCAAGTTATATGATAATACCAGAATATTGGCAATAGGTAAGGAGTATGGAAACGTTTGCATTTAAAATATGAACATCTTTTGATGAAACCCCTTCAAGTTTTGTCTATTTGCCTTGTGTTATTTGCCACGTTTTCCTACTGTTTGATTCTTTTGCATCTAAAAGGCAATCAGCAGAAATCATAATTGGAAGTCAAAACATTCTCCCCATGTTTTGAGATATGTTCCAACTTGCATGGTTCCCCAAAGCATCTTAACAGCTAACTTTTGGCCTAAGGGAGTTGTTATTATAGAAGAGCAACAGAAATCCTAAAGTTGTGAAATACTTGCAACCTTTTTAATTTGAAGAAAGCATGAAGTTAACAAGAACTTTGACTTTTTAAAATTTGTAAT
The DNA here is from genome assembly GCF_040412425.1 of Macrobrachium rosenbergii. Classification (NCBI taxonomy): domain Eukaryota; kingdom Metazoa; phylum Arthropoda; class Malacostraca; order Decapoda; family Palaemonidae; genus Macrobrachium; species Macrobrachium rosenbergii. The sequence continues at coordinate 15,242,905 of NC_089795.1, read as the reverse complement.
TATTTGTAAAAAAAAAAAAAAAAATTTTAACTTTTAAAATAAAAACTGTAATTATTTGTGTCATTTTGATGGTCTTAACCAGCCTCTTTCATTTAACATAACTAATCTTAATCCTGTTTGTAATTACTGTGCTCTTACGCCAAAGAATCAACCATTGGCATATTCTGTTGGATAAGTTAATGTTGGTGTATGTAAAGATTTTGGTTTTATATACGGGTAGTTTGTGTTTGTCTTGAGGACATTTTACTGTCTAATTCCATTGTAATGATAGGAAAGGACAATCCAATGTGAGAAACTTGAAAAATTCCTAAAAATAACAATTCAGTCTTTTTTTTTTTTTGTACATTGCTTTCTTGACATGACTTGAGGTGAATTTTATGTCAGTTTTATCATCCTTTTTCTTGGAGCTTATGTTAGCTGGCTGACTTATGGCCAGTTTGTATATCAATAGATGCTTTGGCTTATGTAAAGTGCCTGTGAACTCTATTTTATGTTTGCTGTACAAAGACTTATCCAAAGTTAACGACATTATATGTACACTTTCCAATCTGTATTTCTTTTATTTGGATAAAAATAGTAAAATTTTTGCTTATGTATATTAAAATGATTAATATTTTATATTTTTCTCATTCTTATATTCAGAAGTTTTATTTTATTGTCAGATATTACAAAATTTTTAAACTTTACAGAGAGTGAAACTATGCAGTATCTACAGTGATCCAGTGCTGCAAGAGGATTTGTTTTAGAGGTGGTGCTTGAAGATACGTACTTATGTACCATTCGACTTTCTCCTGGAAGGATTATGTTGAAGATTTGTCTGTAATTTAGAAGAAAACTCAAGTGTGGCAGTTGGTGCTGTAATATTTGTTATAAATTACATAAATCTTGTTTACACTCAAATTCTTTGGTTAGACAACCAAAGTTTTTTATCATCAGTTTGTAAAGCTGCTTTACAATAACAAATTTATTTATGCAGAATTTTTTTGTGAGTGCAATAATATATAAGAGTAGGAATAAAATCTAGTGGACCAAACTGTATATTTTAATATAAATTTTAACAATTCAAAAGTAGATTAGATACTTTAGATATAATTACCTAGCTTTTGTTTTACAAGAAAATGAATAGATTTGGTGCTTTACTTGCTCCTCTACCTAGTCTTATGCTTTCATGAGTAGGAACTTCCCTGACTGAGAATGTTTAAAAATATCATTTTTATTTTTATTCTACATGCAGGCATGCATGAATTTGTTAAGCTTCAATATGTTTAGCTTGATTATGTATTTGTGAAGTTTTTTCTGCCAATTTGATAAGTGATGCAAAAGTTCAAGTATGCTTTCAAGTATGCTCTGTTAGTTGTTGCTATCATGACTTTAATTCTAGTATCTGTGTCTTGACTAGTTTGTGCTTATAGTTGAAGAAATGCAGGTAAATTGCAAAAATGCGCCAAAACATGTAATTTGATTTTATTGTGGTGTTTATTCTAGGTTTCTTCAGAATAAGCATTTGCACTTCTATTCTAGTCTTTTTTTTGTTGTTTGTTGTATTAAGGGAAGAAATGTATATATAAAATGATGGCATTGTCTTTTTTTTATTAAAAATATTGATTAATGTAATTCCTGAACTCTAAACCAAAGACATAATGCAGTCATTTCATATATCTTACATTGAAAGAACCATAAATTAATTTTATTTTCTATATTTGAAAAATTTCATTATAATCTCTGTCTTTTCTTAAAATTATTTGGTGTTCAAAACCACCTTTCAAAAAGCTACAGGTTCTAAGTGCATTTTGAGACTCAAAGTTTTAGAAAGTATGTTAGGGAATCTCAACCAAAGATCTGTCATAATTTTACAGTACTCTACATGATTTTTGTATGAATATTATTGTATTTTCCTAGAATTTCCTTTTTCAGTAATTTACGTTTAGAAACTTTTCAACTGTAGCAGTGAAATAAAAATTGAATATTAAGGTTGAATTCATAACACTTCAAACTCAAGGAATGACTTAATTGCAGTGACTAGATGAAAGCTCTACCAACAACTTGTGCCAGGTAGAGGGCATTAGCTATATAAAACTGGTTTTGATGTATGAAAAACCTATTTTTGGTAGTTGCTGTGAGTCCTCAAAGGAGTTACTGTCACGGTCCCTGGAGGGGCTCCATAAGATAGACCAACCAATTTCAAAGAATTCTCTTCTAGTTAGCTTGGCCAGTATAGTGCACGTTGACAATGAAGAAGTACAGGTAGTGCTCGAGTTATGATAATTCGCTTTTACGATGGGGTTAGCAATTAATATCGATACGACAATATTTTGAAAATATGTATTTTTAAATTTCGCGGACGACTGGCGCAGGCAACAACGTACAATCAGGCAGCGTACGGTGTATGATACGTTGGCCTGAGAGGCTGGAATAGGTACATTAATTCAATGAGCTGACCTCACTTGCTCTCGTTGTGTTGGAAGTTAAAATAGGTCAGTGTTCATTTGCAATTTTTGTGCGTTTGTAAATACAGGTAGTGCATGAGTGACGATAATTCATCTTACGATAATTCGAGTTTACGATGGAGTTAGCAATTAATACCGGTATGACAATATTTAGAAAATATTTTTAAATTTCGAGCGGGCACAGGCAACAGCGTACACTACAGTTGCCCTAGAATCAGGCAGCAAGAGAGACCAACTTACAGTAGACCAACTTCTTTTTCTCCATCTCTTTATTCCATCTTCTAGTTAAAAAAGTATTGTTAGTAACCTTATACTCTTGTGAAAATGCGTACAACCATAAACAACCGAACGAGACTCTGTTAAACAGTTTTGCTAATAACCGACTCGGATAACAACTGTTTTGCTTGTATTTCAACCATCGTACGGTTAAACAATTATCGTAGTTATGTTAAAAATGACGTTAAGTACTGATATGTTTTTACACTACCCTTATCCGCTTTGGAGAAAAGATCGGCAAGGAAATATACTGCTACAGTAAATTTAAGCTGAAAGTTGTAGTTGAAGCTGAGAAAAGAATGTTCAAGCTGCTAATGACTATAAATTATCGTGCACTGGCAACATGGATGAAACTCGACAGCAAATAAAATTGGAAAGTATTTTAATCAAAACTACTGGACATGAAAGAACACAAATTACTGCTGTTTCACGCCGATAAAAGATAAATATGAAAAGCTCGTAGTATGGTGATGAAATCAAGAGAAAATAGCGAACGGAATCTTGATTTTTTTTTTTACACAAAACAAACGGCCAGCCGCCAACGTCATCTATTGACGAAAAAAATGGCTAAATTAATTTCACAACAAGACATATTTAAGTTGTATTTCGACTTAAAAACACTTCGTATAACGAAAAATATATATGTCTCTTATAAATAAAGTATCTAGAGATTCATTTACGCTAACTAGAAGCAAGAAATGCCCTCTGAACCGAGTTAAATGCGGCGAAATAAAGACCGCGTGATTATTCCCAAACCAAAACATTTGATCACTATGATCGGAATTTATAATGCAAAAGCAATATAAGAATATTTACGATTGGATACAGTGTAGTAAAGCATAACTTTTTAAAAGATCCATGGAAAAGATGCACATTCGTTATTTTGATGTTTGTATAATACGGTGTTATGTGAAAATAGAATACAGTATAATGTAGGCTAGGCTACCGTATATGATATACGAAAGTGCAGGCTGGGCCTTGTTTGTTATACAATTTCTCTTTGTACTGACTTATCGTGTCACTCTGCATTGAACCTGCAGAATTAGCTGACACTAATAATTACTATACCATTTGTGTATAAAGTATACTGTGTAGTGTAGGCTAGCCTACCATATATGTATAGATGGTACTAATTCCCTAGTGTAGGCTAGGCCATATTCAAGTTACGATTTTTTCAACAAACAATGGGTTTTTTGGAACCTAACCCCATCGTAAGTAGGGGAATACCTGTATAGGACAAGACAAGAGGGCTCTTTCTCTTGTCTACAGCGGCTGTCAAGGTTCCATTCCTATTATCAGCCCACAGCTATGGCAACAGGACGCTGTTCATTATTGGGTCGACAATGTACCTCGCATCAGACCAACTCTCATTATTCATTTTCAGGTCTATGCAGGATAATTATTCATCTAAATCACATACCTTTTTGTCAGGGAAAGTGGGTGAGTTTGAGGACTCACAGTGGCTAGGTTTTTCCTACATCAAAACCTTTTTTTGATAGCGTAGCCGCTGTTTGTCCTCAAAGGAGCTTAACAAAAAAATTGACAGGTGATGAAACAGCTAAGCTCTTAAAATTCAATCCCAACAACCCAGATAAAATTTTTGGTCCAAGGTTAAGCCACAAATCATAAACCACATTCTTCATTCCAGATACCCATGGGGTTTGGCAACAAAGAACATGAAACTAAACACGAACTTAGAATTATTAAGATGTCAATCTAAAGTGACCTACCCAAATATGCTGCGTTTGGTCGTGTTATTGTTGCACCTTTCCCAGCGATATCTTAGCATACCCACCACATCAAGAAGACCCGTTTTCTGCCATAGCACCTACAGGGTCAGGGCTTATTATACACCTACTGATACATGGGTGTAATCGAATTTGTTCCAGCTCGTGGCAACAATATTTTAGGAATACTGTTCCTGATGACCACTCTGTACACTCGAAGACTTCTTTGAGAGAAATATTTCCGAAGAAAACTAACAGCGTACAGGCAGTCCCTGGTTTACGACGTTCCGAGGTTATGATGCTTTTCAAATATATTCATCAGAAATTATTTCCCAGTTTACAACGCATTTTCCGGGCTTACGATGCGTCGTATGCCGATCTTACGAAAGAATTAGGGCTCCAGAATGGCAGAATAATCAAAATTTGGAGGCTTTTTTGATGAAAAACTCAATAAAAATGCAGTTTACATCGTTTTCAATACACCCAAAGCATTAAAAGTAAGGTTTTCTTAGGATTTTTGATGATTTTCGATGATTTTTCGGTTTACGACGATTTTCGGTTTATGACGCGGCGTAAAAACGGAACCCCCATCAAAAACCGAGGACTGCCTTTACTTACTTTCCAAATGTCATATGACTTAGGAAAGGAGTTGGATCTGCCTTTCTAATAAGAGGCTCCACAACTATTTTCAGCTCATATAGATGGAATGGTTTGTTGTGCTAGGGTATAGAAAGAACTGACCTTCTGGGATCTTTGCTGTGACCTCTAGGTAAACCTTATGTGCTTGAACTGGGTGTAAATTTTATTTGGCAAATTGAGTTCCTTGTCAGAACAGATTTTTCTCTTTAAAAGGTTCTCATCCTTGGCCAGGAATGATGGGCCAGGAGATGGTAATAAACGATGGTTAGCTGTATGAGTAATATAGCATTGTCCCTGTCTAAGAGAGCCCAGTTCACTAATGCAAGCTCCTGATGCAAAGCAGTCAAGAGGATTGCCTTTTGCAGTATATATGTCATAGTGTATTGGGCCCAATGAATTGAGGGGTTGACAGAAGCTTAAGCACCCAAGTCAGGGACCTGGGAATGGGAAGCCTTACAGGGGCAGGTCATTGCAATGTAAAAGACCTGAGAAGGGAAGTAACAATTTCTATGTTAGAATCAATTCCAAATCCATAAAGCAAGGGTTCTGACAATGCTGCCTTGTATGCCATGATTGTTATAACAGCAAGGCACTTGTTTTCAAAAGGATATATAAGAAAATGTAAGTATTTCAACAAAGATTTCTGATGTGGAAAAGAAAAGCCTGCTGCAGGAGCAACAAGATGTAATTAAACTTATAAAGAACTTCATCAAGCTCATGGTAATCAGAAGCAACAGCAGAAATTACGCGAAGAAAGAAAATGCTGCGTTGCAGAACTGGATGATGATACCAAAAAAAACTGAAGAAACTTTCAGAAGAACAAGACCTCGATGCACTTCTTCAGACATTATGTGATATTGCTATCGGAGGATCTGGGGCTGATGAAAGGCGAATATCAGCCATTATTTGCTCATCAAAGACACTGGATGATCTGACTGAGGCTCTGAAAGATCAAGTATATAATCTGTCTCACACTTCAGTATACCTACATCTAAGACCGGAAAACACGGCAATTCGTGAAGGTAAATGGCACGTTAATTCTTGTCCCATTAATTTGATTAAACCAGGAAACATGCAGCACAAGTATCATCCAGATACCAAATTTGCCAAGGCAACTATATCCAACCTTGAGGAGGATGCCTCTATACTCGGCCCTCATGAAGTGACCTTTCACTTACAAGATGACAAATGCTGGGTGCCACTGGGTATACCTGCAGCATCTAAGCAAGCACCTCTCTTAATGCATGCAGGCTATAAAGTGAAACTCCCAGATCATGGCTTTGTTGTTGCAAAGGCCCATAAGTTGGTACCCTCTGTCACTGCAGCCTGCAACATAGGGAAAAATGCTCTCACTCATTCTGGTGTTAGCTATTCAGGCCCAACTTATGTGGCAATTCAAAGTACAAAACATCACTCCTCAACAGCTCTAAGCCATCTAGAAGACATGAAGAGAGTCAGGGAAATTGAAGAGTTCAGCCACAATCTCACCACCAGTAAAGGACTGGCAAAACCTGTTATGACTGTAACATGTGATGGGGGTCCAGATGAAAATCCTCGCTACCAGAAAACTATCAGTGCTTCAATAGATTATTTTTGTAGTTTTGATCTGGATGCCTTCTTTGTTGCAACCAGTACCCCAGGCAGAAGTGCTTACAACAGGGTAGAGAGATGAATGGCACCAATGAGCCATGACCTTGCAGGTGTAGAACTTCCACACGATCATTTTGGCACACATATGGTTTGGGGAAATACCATGGACAGCAACTTGGAAATAAAAAATTTTGAGCATACCGGAAAGGTTCTTGCAGAGGTTTGGTCACACATTGTCATCGATGGCCATCCAATAGTGGCTGAATACATCAACCATGCTGATCATCAGACTCCTCTCACTGATGAGTCGGCAGTGGCGCCAGCAGCATGTAAGAGTCAGTACTGTATATGCTTCAGGTTATTAAATGCAAAGACACACCTTGCTGCTCACCACCAAGGAGCTCATATTTCTCCCTTCAAAAGGACTGCTTCCTTCCTCCACCAATGTCACTTGTACAATCAGATGATAGTTTAGTAGGTGATGTTCCAAAGCAACAGTTTGCTCCACTGTGTCACCATCCAACTGGGAAATGCAGCTTTGCCAGCCCAGGAAAGAGGAGAAGCACTTTGCAAGATCCACCCAATGCTCCTTGCAGCATACTGCCAGAGAGAGCTAATGTGTGCCATCAAGTACCTTGAAATGACAGAAGTTGAATGGCATGACGAAGAGCTTATGGATTCACCCGACCTACAGGAACCCCCAAGATCAACAGTGGTGGGAGGCACACCTGTACTTCCAGTGGAAGGGAGAACTCCAGTGTGGGAGACAAAACGACCTATTCATTATTTATGTTTAGTTTAGTTGATAGGCAACAAAGATGCTAGCTTTTAGGTTGGGATATTATTCTTTATCATAATACACAAAGTAGACTATGCGTAAGTTTAGAAGAGGATTAATTTAATTTGTGATATTTTTCAAGTCTTGTTTATGCATACAGTAAAGAATGTCGGAGCTCAGAAAAGGGATGAGTTTGTGATATTATTCTATGTCATGTAATATATATAGTAGAAAATGTTGAAGGAAGAGCAAGCAAGGGTTGAGTTACTGATATATTTTATACATATAAAAAAAATTAAATACCATATTCTCAATATTACTAAAACATAATAAAAGTCTATTGCAGAATCTTTACTAGCTCTCTTTTGTCCTTCTACATTTACATCTTTTCAAAGATGTCATGTAACTTATGGCTGCACTTCCCCCTTCCCCCCAATGTCACACTCATAGCACTTCACCATACCCCGCCCCACAAGGCATTACGTAATTTTTGAACAGCCCCTTCGATGAAGTTGATCGCGTATCTTTTTTTCTTTTATGCAACAGTCGTGCTATAGTCAGAATTTGTTCATGTTTTTATTGCAATCTGAGGATTAGGTTTACCACAGATGTGAACTGTAACAGGCCCAACTGCGCTCCAACTGACGTCTGGAAATGCTGGGCTGTGCAAGGACCCTTTTCAATTCCTTCCTTATTCTGTTTTGAGTATTGTTGGGGAAAGACAACTGGCCATGAAGAGTTTTCCAACAAGTCCCAGCCACTAAATGTGTCTTCTGGTTGTAAGGTGGAACCTGTTCTTTTCTGAGTTCCCAGACAACTACTGTTGTTAATTTTGTAAAGATTCTTGGGACAATGTTTAACCAAATGGGCGTGACCTTGAATCTGTACGTTACCTTTCCTTATCCGGAACCCTTAGGAGGGGCGGAAGGGAACAGTGATAGGGAGGTGTCAGTATGCGCCTTTCAGATCTATAGAGACGGTCCAGGTTCCTTGTGGAATAATTGAATGTACTTGGGCAACAGTAGTCATCTGGAAACTGTGGCAAATAATGTGTTTGTTCAATTCTGATGGGTCGAGGATCACCCTCCATTCAGAGGAATCCTTCTTGGGGACACTGAAGAGATGTGCTTGGTGGCAAATATATGTATGTTTCTCTATGGGTCCTTTTAAAAGGGTCTTCTGCACGTTATCTTCCAAAGAGGGGTCTGGTTCTTGGAAAACCTCTTTAAGGAGGGAGGGGGGTGGAAGATGAGACCATATCCACCCTAGCCCATTTAAGACAATACTGTGTCCCCAAGGGGAGGACTTCTATTGCAAGTGATGCTGTAGAAAACAACTCCTGACCATACCATTCTTATTGGACTCCAGCTTTTCCCTTGCCTTTAATAGGCATTCCAGGAGTTTCTTTTCCTTTTTCCAGTATGAGCATCTTTGCCCACTTTTGTAAGGGATGCTCTTGTTGCTGTTGTCCCTTCTACTGTTGCTGGAAGGATCCTTTAGGGGCAACTAGAGGCTTGTATGACTCTTTCCAAGGAGAGCCTATATTGTACACTTCTGTTGTTGGGCTAGTTCATTGAGTTGAGCCACAACAGGCTCCTCAAAAGGATCCTTACAGAAGGAGATAAGATTGTAATAAGGAAGATACATTGGGGAGTGACATATTGGAGCCCACCCATGTTTCCATTCTAGCCTTTATGCGACACTCTAGAAAATCAGAGTGCTCCCTATAGGGTCTGCATACATGTTTTGGCTACAGCAGCAAACACTGTTCCAAAGGATTCTGGAAGCCTTTTAATAGAAACTTACAGCTTACTAGTATGATATTAAGGAGGTGGAGTCTAGCATGAAATTCAGCTACGGCTGTCCCTGCTGAGATTTTTCTCATAGGGGTCACAAACTATTGAGTAGCCACAACCAGAGGGAACTTTTTCCTATCAAAAGGGACAAATGTTGTCCATTCCTTAGTAGGATTATCAGACACCAAGATGACGGAGACAAATGACTTTAATTCTGCCAATGTCTCTCGTTTCCCAGTTACCACAAAATTCTGAAAATTTGCCTTCACATGATTAATTCTTTAAAAAGTGACGGGATAAATGGTTGGGGTTTCAATGCTATATTCGTAGGTAGGATAACTGTCTACTTCACTGGTTTCTCAATGCCTACTGAAGGAAGGACTAAGCCCTCCGGTTATCGGCGGGGGTTTTGTTCTGAGGGTGTGATGATAACTGAAAATCGGCAATTTTCGGCATTTTTTCCGTGATTTTCAGGGTTTATCGGTCCAAAAAAGCACCGATTTTCAGTTATTGCACCTCTGTTAGGCATTGCTTATTGGTGCCTATAAGTGGAAATCGGCAATTTTCGGTGCCAAAAATTGCTGATTTTCATTGCTAGACAAACGCTGTAAAACCGGATCGCCGTTAACCAGGGACTGCCTGTATTAGGAAATGCTGCCGTCCCAAAATTTTACATGTTCGACTTCAGTCATGGTTTTCCTTTCATTAATTAATAAGGTTTTTGTCGTCTAAGACAGTAGTCATGTATTAAATATATAATTACTACATAAATTTTTGCCTTTTAAATTCTTGAATGTTACATCATTCCATTAGGCCAAAGCTAACTGTACAGTATACTGTAAATCTAATTAGCAATTTTATGATTTGTTTACTGGGCCTAGGCTACTTGCAGGCTGCTGGTAAATAATTTTGCCTTAAAAGTAAATTCTTGAATGTTAAGCCATTCCATTAGGCCACAACATTTTCAAATTTATGATTGTTAACTGGGCCTTGGCTACTGGCTGCGGGTAAAAGCTATGCTACACATAAAAGTAATTCAATGAAAAAAATATTTTTCCAAGGGAAAGAATTTTTTAAAATACGGTAGGTACATAAAAATTAAGTACAATTTCAATGCCCATTATATGACAATGTAAAAGTTTAGTAATCATGTAGGAAAACAAACATCACACATTTTACTGAGTGACTCTGCCAGTGGCAAAGCATTACAGTACCTGCTAGTAGTACTCTGATACAATTTCCCTGATATTAATGCTAAATAGGGAACATTATCACGAAAAACTATTCAGTTTGGTAATTAAGTACTATAATTAACCAATTGGTTTTACTTAACACCAAGGTTTGTTGAACACGATTGAAAATCAGTTACAACTTTACATAGCTATATGAATGCTTAGGCTATTAATAATAATGATGGAAGTAGCTTAGCATATCTAATAAGCAGCCCAGTAGGATCCCTAACTACTTAGGTAGAGGGTCATATACCAAAGATCTTTAAGAACAACACTGTTTAAAAGCAGTGTATTACTTTACTATAATTAAACATTGTTTGTTGGCTAGCAGAGACAGTAGCGTCAACAAAAACTTAATTCTCGCCCTGCAGGAGACACCTGCTCCCAAATTCAGCAAAATACATTGCCACTAAAAGGAAAAAGTTTTTAAAAACTAAAAATTTTCACTTGAATTTAAAACCCTATGTACTTGACCTTGCTTCAGGTTGGTTCTTCCATGAAGACCAAATACGCTCTGGAGCACTTATTAATGCAAAATTTCAACTGTGTGCTAACGGTTGCAGAGACCAGAGAATAATGAGTTGGTCTGACGCGAGGTACGTTGTCGACCCAATAATGAACAGCGCGCAGTTACCACATCTGCAGGTTGATAATAGGAATGGAACCTTGACAGCCGCTATAGGCACAATAAAGAGCCCTCTTGTCTTGAGTCCTATACTCTTTCAGCATCAACATGCACTATACTGGCCAGACCAACTAGAAGAGAATTCTTTGAAATAGGCTGGTCTATCTTATGGAGCCCCTCTAGGGACTGTGGGAGTACAGTAACTCCTTTGAGGATGAACAGTGGCTATGCTATCAAAAACTATTAATTAATTTCTAATTTGTAATACAGTATTAGCAGGTAATCATTTAAGAAAATTTATAGAATTAAATGACCTAATTATGAGGGTCATTCAAAAAGTTATCTGGCTTACCCAGAAAGGAGTACATAGTAAGTAAGTGCTTTGGTGTAAATCCAGATGCACACTACAACCACTTGGATGACTCTACAAGAACTAAACTGCTTGCATATATTGTATTGCAGGTAAGGCCCTCATAAAGTTACTATGAGAAAGCAAAATTTTTAAAAAGACATACAAGAACGTTCCACCATGATTAAATATCAGCAAAAGAGAATCTATTAAGACACAGTCACCTCACTTGGTGAGAACTTCCCTTCAACTACAATTACCAGTTAGGCTGCTAAATTCAGGTGGGTGAAGAACAGCACAAGGTTAGTTGAAAACATCCACAAATAAGTGGATACCATTCATTGTATGGTTTTGGATGAGACAACTATACAACACAGCCAAGACCACAGGCAACAGTGTAATGTTGATACCAGAACAGCTTACCAGAGTAGAAACCCAGGATGATTTGAATAATTTTCAGGCTGACCTACACTATTTTGCAGAAGATTATTAAACCAAGATCAGACATGGCTTACCATTTTTGAACCTGAATCAGTTCAAAACAAGCTATAGAAAGACTATGGGTCTCCACTTTCCAAAATAGTCGAGCTAGTGAAATCTGTCAAAAGTGGTCAGTTTGATATTCTTTGGGTGTTACAGTAGTAGAGGGCACACCATTATTGAAGAGCTTTGCACAACAGAATTGCAACAGCTGAAAAATGCAATAAAGAGTGGATGCAAAATAAGACAATCCACCTGTCTCCACAGCACAAGTGACTAACTGTGACTGAATTGCTACCTACTGGTACACTCACCTATGGCTTTTAACCAGCAAATTATGTCAAGTATCAGAAACAGATCTTTATAAGAAATGTCAGAATCTTCAAAATTTTCAGTTTAATAAAATTTTAAAGGTGTTGCAACATATTAAATAAGATATAATAGTTATTAATCACAATCCCTTGGGGATAATGTGAGTATTTAACTCAGTGGCCTGGTTAAACTAATGGGATAGCAATGCATGAACATCAGTGTAATGTGGACTGTAATTAGGGAAGACTGTTATAAAATGACACAAAAACTTTCTTTATCTAGTGAAACTTTCTGGGTGAGGCCAATCACTTTTTCCATTACCCTCTTACCTCCATTATTTTCCATTAATATATGTTCATCAGAGTATAACTTGGAACACCATAAAGCTGTTTTGTATAGGGAATATTCTGCAAAACAGTAGCTACTCGGTACCTAATCAGAATTAGGTAAAAACTATCAAAGTACCAAAATACTTTGTAAAAATATTTTGGTACTTTTTTTACTACCGTTAACTATCCCCGGCAATCTTGAAAATTTCATTTCTGAGCTCGTCCCTGTGTCAGCCGGTGAAATTCCTATCAAGCACGAATTTCTAGGTATAGATATTGCTAAATATACCAGAGAAAAAGCTATCAGGAAATGCTGGGGTTACTACCCCCAGATCGAACATCTATTATGGAATAGACGTCGGTATAGGTAAGGGTGAGTGATTGTTGTCACTGCCACAGGACTGCACTCTGTAGATTTCCCAATGACAAAACCCCCGGAACGTGAGGAGCCGATCTAATGCCCGCACTCACCTGCCCGCCAACCGACGACCCCAGCGCCATCTGTACTCATTCCATACTAGCACGTTTTTCCTTTCGGAAGATATTTTTCTTGTGCTGGCTTTTGCCCTAATTTTCCTAGAGTTCCATCATGTCGTCAAGCAATTTCACCGTTGTGAAGTTAAGTACCATCTTCTTGTGGGGTTTTTATTATTAGTGAGGCTTTTATTGGCCCATAAATTAATATTTACAGGGTCATATATTGGACACTCCCCGGCGTTTGTCACCTCCGCCATAATGACCTTGAGGCACACCCTTACAGCTTGTTTCTGCAGGAGTTTCTCTCAGTCGTTACAATTTTACTCATGTTTCGTAATTCCCCTTCAGGAAGTTCCTTTTGGAGGTGTTTATCTATGTCGGACGGTTCCTGGTACCTTGATTAGCGTCATTCCTCACAGAGGCTTCCTCCCCTTATCTTGGTTCTTACAGTTAATTCATGGCTGTTACCAGGCTCTCGCGCGGATAGATTCCCTCTCCAAGGTGGTGCTTTCTTTTGTCAGTTTCTCTGATTTGTAGTGTAATGGATGACATGGATAATTCGGTTTATTGTGGTCCGGGCTCGGCGTCAGGTGCAGCCAATTGGCTGCCTACCTCCTGCTCGCCTCGCTCGGTTAGGCTATACGCTTAGCACAAGTCCTTATAATTTTGTATATTCAATCATATTATGTGTACTTATGTAGTTTTTGGTTAACTTTAGCGGTACTTATCAGAAATTGATCCTAGCCTAGCCCTCTCGCTTCAATCGGTGGGTTAGGCTATTCAGGTTAGGCTTTGGCATTGTCTTAGCTCCCATCTCTCCCGACTGTGTCGCTTGAGCGGGGGAGGGAGGGGTAGGCTGGCCGAGGGAGTTCCCGTTTGTTGTTCCATCCGCCTTACCGCCCGTTTTCGGGTTCGCTAGGGCATCTGAAGCCCCATCCCCTCCTCCCTCTAATGAGGGAGAGAAGAAAAATAAAACAGGGGATCTTCTTTATGCATTGCCCTTCTACCCTATGGGTCGGTTGTTGGTTGGACTACGTTACGGGAATTTCTCTCCCTTCCACCCCTCTTCCTCTCCTCTCTCTCCTCCCTTTTACTGTCTGGGCTGTGCCTTCAGAGGAGGGTGAGAGTTTGGCGTTGCTATAGACTAATGCTATTGTCCTATCCTCCCCTAGTAGTACTTTTGGTGAGTGTCATGAGTCTCCCTGCGAGCAGGAAGTCGATACGTCTGTGTGATACCCCGTGGGGAGTTTTAGTCAGTGTATAGGGGGTCTCCCGTCCACCTGAACATAACTCTCGATTCCACCATTTTAAGTACTGCCTCCCTGACTTGGCCAGTGGTGTGTCATCTCCCCGCGTGTGGGATGTCGGTCTCTTCGATCGTCACCCCGTGGGGGACTAGTCCGGTTCCCAGTTGAGAGTTACCCACTCTCCTGGCCTCCGTTCTAGTGTCAACCGCTCGGCTAGTGTTTCGTTGGTTCGCTCTCCTCCGGGTCGGGCTGAACTTCGATCACCCTCAGGATTTAAACATTTCCCAACTGGTTCCGCTCCGCCGTCCCCGGCCCTCCCGTTGCCTTCTTACCTATTACCACTCCGGTGGTTCTGGTTTTCAGTAGGTTGGCCTTAGTCACACCTAGTTCTCTAGCTGTATACTAACCGGAGGTAATGATTTACCCCCCTCCCCCGCTGTAACCAAGTGGCGGAGGCACGGGGATCTCGGAGGGGTCTGCGCCGGAGCTCTTTGACCAGCAGTGTATTACTATCCTATGTTGTTAACCATTTACTTACTACCAATGAGTTGCATGATCCTAAGTTAAGGTCCTACTCCGTCGAACTGTCTCCGGAGTTTCTTGATTTAAGGTGTGTCATGTTTTGCTCTGGTTTACCGTCCCGCTGGAGCATTCCGGCGGGTCCGGTATAAATTAATGCTTGCTGCCGGACTCCGGCAATAATTATACTTTAAGTTGATTTTATATTTAAGAGTTGCATGATCCTAGGTTGAGGCCTGCTCCATCGAACTATCTCCGGCGCTCCTTAATTTAGTGTGTGTCATGTTTTGCTCTGATTTATCGTCCCGCCGGAATACTCCGGCGGGTTCGGTATAAAAGGGATTTTGACGAAGGAAAAATCTATTTCTGGAGAGGGGACCGTGTCACCCGATGAAAAAGTCCATTCAGCACTTATTTCTAGGTAATTCCGTTTGCTAGATACCAGAGAAAGCTAAATGAAATGCTGGAGTTACTACCCCAGAGCGAGCTCCATCAGATGGAGTCGTGTATGGAAAAGGGTGAACTACAAAAAACACGGAACCTTATCCTATAGAGATCCCAAGGTCAAAAGTCCCATAGGGAGGTGCTGGCGTTACAAACCCATGTACCACCCGTGGACAGCACACAAAACACCGCTAGTCGCATTCCATGAAAGCAGCACCCCACTAGAATGATGTTTACTATGGGAGGGACATGACACATGGTGGAGGTGGGTCATCGGGTGACACGGTCCCCTCTCCAGAAATAGATTTTTCCTTTGTCAAAATCCCTTTTCTGGATCGGGTCCCGTGTCAGCCGATGAAAATTTAACAGAGAAATAAACATAATTCTTAAACTAAAAGATAAAAATTCTAAGGGGAACAAAAGACCGAAGGTCCAAAAAGAAACTTTTCAATCACTAGTAACAATAACAATAATGTACAAAAGAAACTGATGTTAGCTTAAAATTAACATGACAATGTGAAAAAGTACATAAACAAAATAACTATACAATATTGAAAACCTTATAACTTAAATGTGTCATTTAGACAAATACATGGATAACACAGCCAGGTGAGAAGTCAAGGCAAGCCTGACTGAAATGACCGTAAGGGGATAACTGAGGCAGTGGAGGAGGAAATGACTAGGAATCAGAAAGGGAACCAGAGGGAGGGGGACAACGTTCCTGCCGCGACTGCTGAGAATTTAAGAGCTTCTAAGGATTTCAAATAGTGACGTTTGAAAACCAGGGTGACTTCCAACCGTGTACCTGGTAAGATCCGTGAAATTCATGTAATGAAAGTAATTAATGGAGGTGGCCACAGCTCTGATATCATGAACTCTTGGGACTGAGTCAGGTTAGCCTGCTTGATAAAGTAAAGGATCTGTTGTCTAATAGCAGACATAGAGAGATTACCCCCTCCTTCCCTGATAAAGAGAGGCCCAGAAGAGATGTGAGAGGACCTGTCTAAATAAGCCCTCAAAGTATGAACTGGACACAGGGACAGGTCTTGAGGCAGAGGAAGAATTTTCCAAGGCGACCACCTATGCTGCGGATCTTCATTTTTGGCCAGGAAGGTAGGGTGAGGAATCAGCAAAACCTCCCCTGATGGAAGGAAGTCGACGTGGTTGGGTTCCCTAGAGAGTGCAGACAGCTCTGAAATTCTAGCACCCGAAGCCAGGCTAACTAAAAACAACGTTTTCCTCAACAAGGAAAGGTAGGGGCAGGATTGATTATCGATATCTGAGGCTAACTTCAACACGTCATTTAGAAACCAGGAAACCGTATGTGGACGGATTACTGGCCTCAGACGTGCACATGCTTTAGGGATGGAAGAAAAGTAAGGGTCTGTGAGGTCAATTTTGAAACCATACAAGAACACTTTACGTAGAGCCGACTTGACTGTAGTAACAGTACTAGCGGCTAAACCCTTCTCAAACAGTGATCTAAAAAAGGAGATTGCTAAATTAATGGTCATTACTGTAGCCTCAGATTCTCTTAAAAAGAGTGCTAGTTTCTTAATTGCTGAGTTGTACTGACGAAGAGTGGAGGCCCGCTTATCTGATTCTAAGAACATGGTATTGACAGGATCAACGTTAGCATCCCTTTGAGCCGCAAATTTCATAAAGTCCACAAAGCCAGGGCATTTTGGATTTTTGATGAAGCTGACACAGTCTGAGTTTGTACTACTTGTGTTAGTTTTGGACTGGGGATTCGGATGTGGCGAAGTTTCAGTTCTAGTAGAAGAGGAAACCAGCTGCTCTTTGGCCAGTAGGGAGCCACTAGAGCTACTTGACCCTTGAACGTCCTCAGTTTGTGGAGGACCTTTCAACAACAAGTTCACTGGAGGAACAGATAGATCACCTTCCACCTGTTCCAATCCAATGACATTGTGTCCGTGAAAAGAGCTTGAGGGTCCAGGTTGGGAGCTACGTAATGAGGGAGCTTGTTGTTGAGCTTGGTTGCGAACAAATCTACCTCCAGACCCGGAACTTGTTGGCAGATCCAATTGAACGAACCCTGTCTAGGGACCACTCCGACTCGAGGAGTTGTCCTGGAGAGAGAATCTGCTACGACGTTCCGGACCCCTGCAAGATGGGTGGCAGATAGGTGCCACTTGTTCTTGCAGGCCAAGGAGAAAAGTGCAATCATTACCTGGTTGATCCTGCTCGATTTTGAACCTCTCCTGTTTATGCAGTGGACTACCGTGGCGCTGTCCAGAACCAGCCTTATGTGAATCTTCTTGGGGGGAAGAAGCTTCTTCAAGGTAAGGAAGACCGCCATGGCCTCCAGAACATTTATATGGAACTGGCGGAACATGAGGGACCAAGTCCCCTGTACTTCTTGGTGTTGAGAATATCCTCCCCACCCGCTTAAGGAGGCGTCTGTGTGGATAACCAACGCCGGAGGAGGAAATTGAAGGGGGACTGACTTGGACAGGCTCTTGACAGACGACCAAGGACGGAGTCGCTTCTTCAAGATGTGGGGAATCAGAGACACCTTGTCCCTGAGACTGATATTTGCCCGACTCCGCCACACTCTGTTGATATCCTTCAGTTTCACTTTCAGCAACAGGTCTGTCACGAAGCGAACTGAAGGGAGCCCAAGACTCTTTCTTGGGTCCGCCGAGAGGCCCTTTGGATTTGAGAAACTGTCTGGTTGCTCTGGCTATCTCCTTCCTCTTGGGAGGAGGAAGAGAGAGCTTGTGAGAATTCAGATCCCACTGGATTCCTAGCCATTGAAAACAACTGCTGGGAACCAGGCGGGACTTCTCCTGTTTACACGAAAGCCCAAGGATTCTAGAAAGTCGACCACCACGGATGTAACTCTCCGGCATTCCTCGACGCTGGATGCCCAGATGATCCAGTCGTCGAGATACGCGCCAGCGTAATCCCTTGAGATCGGAGTTGCTGTATGACCGTGTCTGTCAACTTGGTAAAAATCCTTGGGGCTATGTTGAGGCCAAAGGCATCACCTTGAAGGAATATGCCTGCCTTCCGAGCCTGAACCCCAGAAAGGGGAGAACCTTCTCGCAACCGGGACGTGATAATAGGCGCCGGAAAGATCTAGAGAGGTGGTTACGGCTCCACGGGCAGTAGGGTCCGAACTTGGGAGACAGTAAGCATCCGAAACTTGTCGCAACGAATGTAGGAATTCAGACGGGACAAGTCCAGAATTACTCTCCGTTTGTTGGAACCTTTCTTTGGAACACTGAAGAGCCTGCCTTGGAACTTCAGAGACCTCACTTTCCTTATAGCCTGTTTCTTTAGGAGATCCTCCACAAAGTCCTCGAGATCCTTGGTCGTAGCCTGATAAAACTTGACTGGTGGAGGGGGATTGTCGATCCAACTCCAGCCTAGGCCCTTGGAAACTATACTCTGAGCCCAGGGACAGAAGGTCCACCGAGCTCGAAATGATACAGCCTCCCGCCCACAGGATGTATGTCATCGGTCCTGTGATTGCTTCCCCCCTGGGAGCCTCTACCTCCCTGTTCCTGGGAGAGGAGCTGGGGCTCCCCTTCCCGAGCTGAAGCCACGGGGCTTATTGCCTCTGGTTGATTGTCTGGGCTTTCCTGACTTTCATATGCAGGATTGAAAGCTGGGGAGGAGACATAGGAAGGAGCAGCCAAAGACTGATGTGCCGGGTTTACCAGGACATACTGAGGTGGAGGATGGGAGGAAGAGGTCGAAGGTTGACTTTGTAAAGGAACCTGGACCAAGGACTGAGCTGGAAGACGTTTGAAGTGTTTAAATTTCTTACTGGACTTGGTGGGAGGGCTGGCAAGATCAGACTGTTTCCTTTTATAGGGCAGGCCCCCAACGGAACGGGAGGCTTTGATTGACCCTAGCCGCCTCAGATAAGACTGCATCAACTTCTTCTTGTGGGAAAAGATTAGCACCCCAGATCGAACTCTTAAGAAGCTTATTAGGTTCATGCCGAACTGTGGCTGCTGAAAAGATGTGCTTCCGGCAGGCCAGTCGGGCAGTCATAAAGTCAAACATGCTCCATTACCTGCTGCTGTTTAAGGCCTCCTATCTCCGCGGTTCTGCTCCGGCGCGCTTTAAATTAGTGTGTTCATATACCTTCTCCTACTTACAGACAGCACGTTGTGAGGAGCCCGGGTGCACTGCTGTGCTGCACCAGCCCTATGGGCACGTCTGTCTGCGCCGGTCTCATCCGGGCTGTGCAGGCTGCCTCTCGACTGATCTTATCGTATGGCACCCGGACGATTGTGAGGTTTGCTTTGCTCTGTATGAGCGTGTCCAGGACGGTCAGTAAGCCTATAGTTACCGCCTTTAGTTTACCTGGTTGCCTCAATTGTTTCAGCACGTTATATTCTTGATATATTGCTTATATATATCTCTTTACAGAGCGCTAGGTTATTAAGTCCCTGCTCTCTTCCAGGCCACCAAGCTTCCCGTAACGATGCCTTGGGTTCCCTTCGAGCCTGGTGGGTGGCTGGTTACGGCAGGAACGTTCCGTGGGGAAGCAAACCTGCGTTCTGCATGAGAACATCCGAACCTGCTTTACCCCACGCCCGGATCTCGGCAGCTGTTCCACCCAAACCGCTCCTGTCATCGAGCAGATCCGGGTAGAAACCCAGCCTCCCAAGGATGAGAATTTGTACGTGGAGGTGTCGGAGGAAGTGGCGGCCATAAACCTCGACCTGGAACCTATGAACACGGAACAGGACCAGGAGGTAGGTAGGGGAGGTAAGTGAGGCAGTGGGGCGGGCTCCCTTTTGATTCCCCTTCATCCACCGCTTCTTCTTCTTTCAGGGCTTTCAAAATCTTCTTACTTGGAGGACAGGGTGCAATCCGCTGTCCCCAAGTTGAAGAAGTCTGGGAAGGCGAAGGGCTATAAGTCCGCAGCCTCCCGCAAGGCAACTCCCTTCCATCCGGTGAAGGCCCGGGACGCTAGTCCGGCGGCTTCCGCAGGCAAGGCCACTCCCTCTGCTAAGGGAGCGAGTTTGAGGGCAGCTAAGGCTAGCCCTCCTCCCCAACCTGCCTTTGACCCGAGGCGTTTGCTGGAATGCTTTACAGAAGTTTTCCTCGAGGTTGATGCGAAGCTTAACAAGCTTACGGAGGCTGCTGCAGAGCCAGGAGAGTATGCTCTCCGGGTTCATGCGCTCCGGTGGGTCAGCAGTGCATTACCCCATTCCGGATGCCTCCGCCCTCCCTCCATTTGACAAGGGAAATCCCTGGCGTTTGGCCCTTCATGCTCCCCGGCATGAAGATACCCTAATGATCGAGGGTCTAGGCACGCGCAGGCTTGAGGAGTTGGAATTCTTTCCTCCTGATCTGCTGCCCCCCTACCCAGGCTTCGCCAGGCTGACGGAGGAAGCTTGGGTAAGGACGGATAAGGTCCCGAAGGAGACAGTGATCTTCCCAAGGGACCAGGCGCAGTCTACACTGATGCGCACCTTTAATGAGTGGCAGGCGGAGAACACGGTTGACCCCTTCAAGGGCAACTTCACGATGTTCTCTCATTGGGAGATAGGATCCGACCCCTGCATGACTAAGGTGGCTCTCGCAACCACCCAAGCATGCTCGAAGGTAAGCCATTGCCTCAGCTCCGGGAGACTGATCCCACCTCTGATCTTCCCGGAGACGATGAACTTGGAAGGATGCCCTGGCCACTTTTACAACGGGTAAGCTGGACCCGGTGTGCATCCACCTTGTTCAGCGAGCAGCTTCCCAAACTGCCGGAAGCCCTCCTGAAAGCTGAGTTTGAGGCTAGGTGTCGGTTGAGCCGATCATTGAACTCCCTGTGCCTGGCGGAATCAACCGCAGTGAACATTTTATGATGAGCCACTCTTCCAAGTTCTGGACGAAGTCTCTGTTAGCGGGATTTCAGGCAGACTTGTTTGACTTCATGGTAGCGCGGATGAACTGCTGCAAATTCATCTTCGCCGACCTTTACCATAAGACATGAGCCTAACAAGCTCATGAAAAGCTCCTTCTGGGGAGCTAGTCTCTTCCCGGAAGAAGAAGTCAATAATGTCCTGGCTGAGGCAACCAGGGCAAATCAGAGTCTGCGCTCCCGCTGGTATCCCGCCTTTAAAAGGAAAACCCCAAGTCCGCCCCCCTCAAAATAGACCTGGCAAGAGATACAGGAGGCACAGAAGACAGCACCAGCAGGCTGTTGTCCAGGCTGTACCTGTCTCCCCCAGTTTGCCAGCCTTCTACCTCTAAGGCCCAACCTCAACAGTTCGTGCTGGTGCAGCCAGCTCAACAATCCTTTGCCGCCCCTTCCTTCGTGGCGTCTCCTGTATACAACCCTCCTAAACAGGGAGGGCCAGGGGTCGTTTCGAGGCCTTTACAGGGGCGCAAGGGGAGTAGAGCAAGGGCCTCCTTCAGAGGCAAGGCTGCGTGCGATCCCTCTCCCGGGGAGAGGAGGCCGCATATAGCCATCAGGAGGCAAACCTGCACCTTCCCAGTGAGACCAGTCAGGTGGGCGGCAGACTTCACCTGTTCAGGGACCAGTGGACCTTCAGTCCAGGGGCCCACAGTATAGTCTCCAAAGGTTTGGGGTGGAGTTGGATCAAGGGCCTCCCCCTCTGATCAGATTTCATCAGCCGTCTTCCAAAGCTCTGCAGGACTTTGCGGCAATTACTCCAAAAGAGGGCCATAAAGAAAGTGAGACACCTGAAATTTCAAGGCAGACTGTTCAGTGTTCCCAAGAAAGACTCAGTCAACAAAGGGTAATCTTGGATCTCTCGTCTCAATCTTTACATACAATGCGACAAATTTCGCATGCTTACAATCGCAGGTGCGGACTCTACTTCCTCGTGGAGCCGTCACCACCTCTATAGATCTTTCAGACGCATATTATCACGTCCCGATTGCGCGGAACTTCTCTCCCTTCCTCGGTTTCAGACTGGGGAAACAAGCCTACTCCAGGGTCATGCCATTTGGGCTCAACATAGCACCCAGAATTTTCACAAAGCTGGCGGACACGGTAGTGCAGCAGTTACGGTCCCGGGGGATATCGCTGGCTGCATACCTGGACGATTGGATAATCTGGGCATCCAACGCCGGGGAATGCCGGAGAGCTACGGCCATGGTGATCGAGTTTCTGGAATCCCTAGGCTTTCAGATAAACAGGGCGAAGTCCCGCCTAACTCCGGAGGCTCGATTTCAGTGGCTGGGTATCCAATGGGATCTGATTTCGCACAAGCTGTCTATTCCGCCAGCCAAACGGAGAGAAATAGCCAAAGCCACCAGGCAATTCCTCAAAAGCAGGAAAGCCTCTCGAAGAACGCAAGAAAGAATCCTGGGTTCTCTTCAGTTCGCATCCGTAACAGACCGGCTCCTAAAAGCAAAACTGAAAGACATAAACAGAGTGTGGCGGAGACGAGCCAATGTCAAGCTCAGGGACAAGGTGTCTTTAATTCCTCTGGTGCTGAGGAAAAGACTCCGGCCGTGGTCCACAGTCAAGGGTCTTTCGAAGTCAGTCCTCCTTCAATTCCCTTCCCCAGCTCTAATAATCCACACAGACGCTTAGTTAAGTGGCTGGGAGGGTACTCACCAAAAGAAAAGGTACAGGGTACATGGTCCACTGTTTCACAATTCCACATAAACATTTTGGAGGCAATGGCAGTGTTTCTAACTCTGAAGAAACTTTGCCCCACCAACCAGATTCATATCAGGCTGGTGCTGGACAGCGCAGTAGTGGTACATTGCATAAACAGGGGGTTCCAAATCGAGTCGGATAAACCAAGTGATGATAGCCATTTTCTCCCTGGCGGAGAAATACGGCTGGCACCTATCAGCTACCCATCTAGCAGGAGTCCGAATGTCATTGCAGACTCTCTGTCCAGGGCAACTCCGCTGGAGTCAGAATGGTCCCTGGACGAGCTTCTTTCAGATGGATATGCCATCAGGTTCCGGGCCTTCAGGTGGACTTGTTTGCCACGGAGAGCAATCACAAACTCCCTTGTTATGTTGCTCCCAACCTGGATCCTCGAGCTCACACACGGACGCAATGTCAGTGGACTGGAACAAATGGCAGAAAATCTATCTTTTCCCGCCAATAAACCTGCTTGATGAAGGTGTTGCACAAGCTCAGGTCATTCAAAGGTCAAGTGGCCTGGTAGCTCCCAACTGGCCAAGAGCAATTGGTTCCCTCTTCTTCTGGAGCTCAAACTACGGTGTCATCAAATACCCAAGCCACAGCTGACTCAAGTAGTGCAAACACGGACTGTGTCAGCTTCCTCAAGAATTCTGAATGCCCTGGCTTTATGGACTTTATGAAATTCGCTGCTCAGAGAGGTGCGGATATTGATCCCATTAATACTCTGTTTCTGGAATCAGATAAAAGAGATTCTACCCTCAGACAGTATGATTCAGCAGTTAAAAAGTTAGCATCTTTTTTTGAAGGAATCTGAAGCTCAAGTCATGACCACCAATTTGGCAATATCATTCTTTAGGTCACTGTTTGAAAAAGGTCTGGCTCGGCCACCATTACCACAGCGAAATCAGCTTTGAAAAAGGTGTTTTGCATGGCTTTAACATTGATTTAACAGATTCATATTTTTCATCCATTCCCAGAGCATGCGCTGCTTTTGAGACCAGCGACCCGTCCACATACGGTTTCCTGGTTTCTTAACGATGTTCTAAAATTAGCCTCAGAAACTAATAACGATCAATGTTCTTATTTGAATCTGTTAAGGAAGACATTGTTCCTAATTAGTCTAGCTTCAGGTGTGCAGAATATCAGAACTGTCTGCTCTCTCTAGAGGTGCCAAATCATGTGGATTTTCTCCGTCAGGAGAAGTTCTGCTTTCCCCAGATCAAAGGTTCTTAGCAAAAAATGAAGACCCTCAGGATAGGTGGTCCCCTGGAAGGTTGTTCCTCTTCCACAAGACCTGTCTTTATGCCCAGTCGCTACCTTGAGGGCCTATTTACGGAGAACTTCTCATTGTTTGTCTGGTCCTCTTTTTATCAGGGAAAAAGGAGGAATGCTTTCTTTAAAGGCTATAAGACAACAAATTCTGTACTTCATTAAACAAGCTAATCCGGATTCAGTCCCTAAGGTTCATGATATCCGAGCAGTGGCTACCTCCACTAATTATTTTCATACTATGAATTTTGATGAGCTTAAGAAGTACACGGGCTGGAAATTTCCATCAGTGTTCAAACGCCACTATCTGAAATCACTGGAAGCTCTGAAGTTCCTCTGGTGGCTGTAGGAGCATTATCCCTCCACCTTAAAATTAACCTTTAATCCCTATCCCCCCTGCCCGCCTGCCTCATTTAATTGCCCTGCCATTTTTTCTCCTGGACCAGACATGCCTCACAGCCTGGCTCCTCATATTATGATGTACAATTTTGCGGTGTTAGTTTTTAAGTTTGCAGCTTGTTATGTTTACAGTAATTTAGTTTTAAGCCGGATAGTATTTTTATAAATTTTCTCATGTCCTTTACTGTGATATTAATTGTACTCTAGTTATATCTCAGTTTATCTGCCTATACCCTTTGTATTTAATCATGTTTTGAGGATAATTAAAACTATTTTCAGTAATAGTGTTTTTATACATGTTCACCTAACTATTCGCTCCTTTTAAACTTTCACCAAAGCTTAGTATGATTCTCTGTCATGTTTCACCGGCTGACACAGGGACGAGCTCAGAAAAGGGATTTTGACAAAGGAAAAATCTATTTCTGAGGGAGGCCCTGTGTCACCCGGTGACCCTCCCAGGGTCTAGATTTCCCTCCCAGAGTAGGCATACCAAGCTTGTGGAGGGTGCTAGCCTGGAATGAGTACAGATGGCGCTGGGGTCGTCGGTTGGCGGGCAGGTGAGTCTTGCGGGATTAGATCGGCTCCTCACGTTCCGGGGTTTTGTCATTGGGATATCTACAGAGTGCAGTCCTGTGGCAGTGACAACAATCACTCACCATTACCTATACCGACTATTCCATAATAGATATTCGATCTGGGGTAGTAACCCCAGCATTTCCTGATAGCTTTTTCTCTGGTATATTTAGCAATATCTATACCTAGAAATTCTGCTTGATAGGAATTTCACCGGGTGACACAGGGCCTCCCTCAGAAATAGATTTTTCCTTTGTCAAAATCCCTTTATTATCTTTATTTTTAAATTAATCATTTTGTTATTGCATTTTGACTAAAAGTTATAGCTAACAAATTTTAAGAATGTTACAGCAGATACATTATTATTATTTATAAATCAATAATAACCAGTCTTGCAACATAATATGAAGGGCTCATTACGTTCCACCAAATACAATCTCATGGCTAACAAGATGACCAATTATGTACATTCAAAGCAGTGACTATGGCAGAAAACTACTAATAAATTATATTTACGCTCTGTTAACGGTCTAAAATCCTACATATATTTTTAGAAATCGACAAATATTTGTTGGCCAAGCTCCAACACAAGTAAAACATTTAACAAAAAAATTACAACATTGCATTCACACTAGACATTTAACACATTACTACTATACACTATTCTTCTTTTTCTAAGATTTTTTCATGGGTATTTTCTTTGGTTCTTATAGTGTATACATTAAATTCTTCAAACTTTAAAAATGGAATAAGTGATGATGGAATTCCCAAACATGGAATGCAGTGAAGCATTTTTTTCGTTAAATGATGGCGTACACACAGACGGCACAACGACTTCAGACTAAGAGGAAGACCTGAAAAGCCAAAAATGAATTTTATATGCTGTTCAACTTTCAAACAATCTAGAGAGTGCTTACATGAAACTGTAGTAGAAATCACATATTCTAATAAATTTATAAGTCACCTGAATTAACTCCTGAAACCAAATTTCGTTACTCCATCAGCACTTACCATGCAAATGATATGGTTATGTTCCAAGTGATCAAAACTAATCTATTCAGCCTACAGTATTTCAATGATTTTGGGGTCATAAATGATTGAATATCCTTTCACACAGACCAAACAAAATTGTTTTTTGTACAAATCCATTACATATAATTATAATTCTTGGTTTTCCCAAGTCACCAAGCACTCTTTTCCACTTAACAGACAAAAGTATAACGATAGAGCCTTGCTCACTAACGGATCTTCCCCAGCAGTTAACAACCTCTTTCTTTTCTCTTTTTAAATATATTTTTATTCCCTATTATATATCTAAATCATATATATATTGAGATGTTTATTCCATGTATATATATATATATATACCATAATATATATATTATATATAATATATTATTTTATATATATTATGCTATATGATATATATATACATATACAAATATAAATATTTACCCCATATATATATATAATATCCTATATTATTTATTATGAAATATATTTATTTTATTTATATTTATATACATATATTTTTTATATATATATATATATATATTATTTATATATATGATATATATATATTTATATATTTATATATATATTTATTCCCATATATATTTATATATATATATATTAAAATTATTATTATATATATATATATTTATTTTATTATTATATATATATATTATATTTATCATTTATTTTATTAAAATATTTATAATTTTATATAATTATATTTATATATATTTATTTATATATATTATATTACCTATATATATGGCTATATATATTATATATTTATATATATATATATTTATATATATATTTTTATATTTTGTATATATTATTTTATATATATATATATATATTATATATATATATATATAATGTAAATATATATATATATATTATATATATATATATATATAGGGAAATATATATATATAAAAAATATATATATATATAAAAATATATATATATATATAAATATAGATTTTTAAATATATATTATATATATATTATATATTATATATATATATAAAAAAATATATATATATATAAAATTATTATTAATATATAGATATGTGTATATAGGAGTATTAATATATATTTATTTAATATTATATATATGTAGAGCCTATAATATATATATATATATATATTATATATATAAATCTGTGGGGGCATAAATTATATATATTATATATATATATAATACATATATATTATATATATATATATATATAGGAATCCCCCTATATATATATATATATATATTTTATGAGCATATATATATATATATATATATTATATATTGCCTCTATATTTATATATTTATATTATATTATATATATATATATATATATATATATATATATATAATATATTATATTTCTGAGTTCAGTCCTAGGTCAGCCGGTGAAATTCCATTACAGCACGAATTTCTAGGTATAAAAATGCTAGATATACCAGAGAAAAAGAGCTTTCAGGAAAGCTGGGGTTACTACTTTCAGTCGATCGCCTTTAGAAGACGCTTATAATGAAGGGTGAGTGAAATACCACTACCACGGAAATATACCGAAAGATCTCTCCTTATCAAAACCCCGAACAGAGCAGTGAGCCGTTACAGCCCCCACACTCAACACCCGCCAGGACGGCGACACCAGCGCCACCTACTTCATTCCATTTTCTAGCACGTGATATGTTCGCTTTCTTTGTGTGCTCGTCCCTATTTTGGATTTATTTTTTCTTCATCTACATGGCATGAGCAGCTTTTCCATCTCTAAGTTAAGTACCATCTTCTTGTGGGGTTTTGATCTATTTTTGGCTGTTTTGGGTCTCGTATTTTCATAAATATTGAGATCTTATTATGACGCCACGGCGTCCCCCGCAGCCATGTCGATCATCATGAGGCGACCCTTCTGTTCTTTTCTGTTGGAGTTTTCTCCCAGTCGCTTATAGATTTAGATTTTTTTGCCCTTGAATTCCTTCCTGGTGGTTCCGTCGATGGGCTCCCCTCCACTTTTACATTTTGGCCTTTCGGCCTTCTTAGAGGAGTGATGCTCCATCCTGGTACCCCCTCCAGGTTGGGTTCCTTTTATTTAGTCTCATAGGCTAATTATTTTATTCTTGGAAGATGGTGCTCTTATTTTAAGTTTTAATGTTTTATTTTATTTTTGTTTTTGTTTGTTGTGTAGTTTGCCTCAGATCTAATAAAATATTTTGAATTACTCTACTATTGGCTACACTTCCTGTGAACCATTTTTATTTGTGATTGTTTTTGTATGATGGTTGTAGTGTTTGGGCTCCATCCCTTGCCCTGGGTGTGGAGATCAGGTTGAGGGAGTTTTGTTGCTGTTCCTCAGGGTCCGTTTTTGGGTCAGAGTGAGCCCCTTAGTCCTCTTCCTTCATTTGGAGGAATCGAGTTCTTTGGATGTGTTCCTCTAGGCTAGTCGCCTTCTTATCCCCCTCTCGTTCCCTGTTGGCTCTCGCACAAAATTTCTCTCCCTGTTGGTTACTCCTCTCCTTTTCACCCTTCCCCCTCCTAACCTATACTAGGTTTGGTCCTATTAGGCTTCGCCTAGGAGAGTTGGGCTTTGGGCTGTGTAGCTTCCTGAGTAGGCTTCCCTTCCAAGTTCATTGGGAGTGGTGGTTGCAGTTGAGCGGGTGTCATGTTCTCCTTGTCTCCTCTCCCTTCTGGTAGCCTACTCTCCCACCCACCCCCCCCTCAGCCTTGCGACTACGTGCGGGTGACGCTAGATGGCGTTTTCTCCGAGTCAGGGACTTCTCCTATTGGTAGAGGGATTCGCTCCTCCCATGTCGTCCCCAGCATCGCTGTGGTGGGGTGGGTGGTTCGTTTGCTCGAGCGTGTTCGGATCCTGTCTCACACTTCTCGTCTCCCCATCGAGCTACGAAGTTTGGGTTTAGGTGTGGCCCCGGCCGTATGTTATGAACATTGATCCTTTACCCATTGTTTCTCCGCGGGAAGATAAGTGTGAGATGGTTTTATATATAATGCTAGCGATCCTCCGGTCTCCGGAGGGTTACCATCATTGTTAATTTTGTTTATTGTTGTTTATTATTATTATTATTTTGTTTTACCATATACGTGATTCCGGTCCCACACCTGGGGCTCCGCCGTTAATTTTACTGGCAGCCCTTATGGTTGGTTCCTGGTTTCTCGTTCCTTCATTCCCGGAGTCCTCCGGGTCTGAATCTTTACCTTCCACTCTGTGCATTTAAAGCTTATTGGCCCAGTTTATGATTTGGTAGTTCTTCTCCACCGGAGTATTCCGGTTGTAGTTGAGTTTCCGGCCTTGCCGGCTTTATTTTGCTTAGAGTGTGAGGTTCATGTACTGTTACCTTTACAGACTGTTCGCTGTGAGGAGCCGGGTGTACCGCCTCCTTCAACAACCCTACGGGCACGTAGTGTGCCGGACCCACGCTGGTTGTGCGGTCCGGCTGGACGACCTGGTTGTTTGGCACCCGATGGCTGTGAGGTTTGCTTCGCTCTCTCCTCAACCATCCAAGACGAGTCGGTAAGTGAAAGTCTTCTTTCCTCCGGTCCATGCTCCTCATATTGTATATTGTTTATATTTCCGTCTGGTTTTGCATTCCTGACTAACCACAGGTTTTCTTGCAGGCGGATGAAAATTCCAAGAAGTCTGCCTTGAATCCCTCCGGGCCTGGGTGGCTGGGTTTGGCAGGAATGTTCCGTCGGGGAAGCCCTACGTCCTCGACGCCAGGTTGAGGGACCTGCTTTACCCCCGGCGCACGGGTGGCCGCAGCAGTTCCAGAAGAACTTGCCACCCCTATCATCCAGCAGATCCGGGATGCGACCCAGCCACCTCAAGTGGACATTTTGTACGCCGAGGTCTCGGAGGATGTTGCCGCACTAAATCTCGACTTGGAACCTATGAATACGGAGCAGGACCAGGTGGTAAGTGGAGAGGTAAGTGAGGATGTTGGGGCGGGCCCCTTTGTTTAACTCCCCTGATTCATCTATGTCTTCATCTTTTCAGGTTTTGTGAAGTCTTCCTCCTTTGGGTGATAGAGCTCCGTCTGCTATCCCCAAGTTGAAGACTTCATGGAAGGCGAAGGGCTATAAGTCCTCGACTTCTAAGAAGGCATTGCCCTTCCCCCCGTCGAAGGCTAAGGTCCCAGGACCGGTAGCCTCCGGGAGTAAGTCTAGCTCCTCCGGCAAGGGCGCGAGTAAGAGGGCTGCAAAACCAAGCCCTCCTCCCCAGCCTCTTTTTGACGCACAAGCCCTGGCCACTGAACTGTACAAACAGTTCACGCAGGATCTAGACTCGAGATTTGAGAAGATCTCAGAAAAGTTTGCCAACTTATGACAATGTACTGGAAGGTTTGGCTCGCCAACCTAAAGCCGAACCACAGTATGTCTATCCCCGACACTGCGGACCTCCCGCCGTTTGATGTCGGAAACCCTTGGCGGTTCGCACTCCGGGCCATCCAACATGATGGCAAACTCACCTTAGACGGTCTGGGCACGAGACGGTTGGAGGAGTTGGAGTTCTTCCCCCCCGATCTCTTGCCCCCTTATCCTGGCTTCGTGAGGCTTACCGAAGAAGCCTGGATTCGGTCAGACAAGGTTCCTAGGAAACTGTCATCATCCCTAGAGACCAAGCTCAGTCGGCTCTCCTGCGCACTCTGACGGAGTGGCAGGCAGTGAACACAAAATTGACCCCTTTCAAGGGCAATTTCACGATGTTCACCCCTGGGATAAGATCTTCCCACTCCTTGCATGGACAAAATTGCTCTGGCCACGACCCGAGCATGCTTTGATGGGAACCCCTTTCCTCAATTGAGGGAAACAGACCCTACTTCCTGGTATTCCCAGGAAGTAACGAGTTCTGGGTGGACGCCCGTCCACTTTCACTGTAGGCAAGCTGGACCCTCTTTGCGCTTCCACGCAGTTTAGCGAGCAACTCCCTAAGCTGCCGGAATCATTGTTAAAGGCGGAGTTTGAGACCCGGACTAAGTTAGCCCGGTCCTTGAGCTCCGGCTGTCTTACTGAGGCTACTGCCGTCTCCGGCTCGGACGAACCCTTTTTCCAGGTCCTGGCTAAGTCTTTCCTGGCGACCTTCCAGTTAGACTTGCATGAGTTTGTTATGGCTAGGCTGGAATGTAGAAAATTTATTTTTGCTGACGCTACAATCCGCCACGAGCCTAACAAGCTCATTAAAAGTTCAATCTGGGGACCTAACCTCTTCCCTGAAGGAGAGGTTACATCCGTCATGTCCGAGGCTACACGGGCCAATCAGAGTCTTCGCTCTCGGTGGGGAATTCCCACTTATAAGCGCAAGACCCCAGAATCGGCCGGCCCCAGACGAGAGGAGGAAAAAGGTTCAGGAGACATAAGAGGCCCCATCAGGCGATGGTTCAAGCCGTCCCGGTCTCGGCAGTGGCCCAGCCATCTACCTCTAAGTCCCAACCCCAACAGTATGTTTTGGTCCAACCAGCGGCGCCCTCCTATGTATCCTCACCAGCATACAACCCTACATATGAAGGCCGTGGATTTTTCACGGCCTCAATAGGGTGGCAAGGGGGAAGGGGCAAGGCCCCCACAGAGAGAAAATCTAACACCACCCCAAGGGGAGAGGACGTGGTAGAGGGAACAAACCCGCTCCCTCCCACTGAGAAAACGCAGGTAGGCGGTCGCCTGTATTGGTTCAGGGACCAATGGACCTTCAGCCCTTGGGCACACAGCATTGTGTCCAAGGGACTGGGGTGGAGCTGGATCAAGAATCCTCCCCTCCAAACAGATTTTACCAGCCACCCACATCAATCCTACAGGATTATGTAAAAAGAATTGCTCAACAAACGAGCAATAAAGAAAGCAAGGCACCTAAAATTTCAAGGCAGGCTATTCACTGTTCCCAAAAAGACTCCGATCAGCAAAGAGTGATCCTGGATCTGTCGCGTCTAAATCTCTACATAAAATGCGACAAGTTTCGCATGCTTACGGTAGCTCAGGTCCGGACTCTACTTCGCGTGGAGCCGTCACCACCTCTATCGATCTTTCAGACGCTTATTATCACGTCCCAGTTGCGCGGAACTTCTCTCAGTTCCTCGGTTTCAGACTCGGGAATCAAGCCTACTCCTTCAGGGTCATGCCCTTCAGTCTGAACATTGCACCCAGGATATTCACCAAGCTGGCGGATACGGTAGTACAGCAGCTCCGGTCCCAAGGAATCTCCCTAGCAGCGCGTACCTGGACGACTGGATAATCTGGGCTCCAACTGTTCCGGAGTGTCAGAAAGCCACGTCCATAGTCACCAATTTCCTAGAGTCATTGGGTTTTCAGCTGAACAGGAGAAGTCCCGCCTGACTCGGAGTCTCGGTTTCAGTGGCTGGGTCTTCAGTGGGACCTGTCCTCCCACACGTTATCTCTCCCTCCTTCCAAGAGGAAAGAGATAGCATCTCTCACCAAGAGGTTTCTCAAAAATCAGTCAGCATCCCGTCGGTCCCAGGAAAGGGTCCTCGGGTCTCTCCAATTTGCTTCAGTAACAGACCTGCTCTTGAAAGCCAAATTAAAAGACATAAACAGGGTGTGGCGGAGTCGAGCAAACACCAAGCTCAGGGACAAGGTCTCCTCTATCCTCGGATCTTAAAGACAAGACTGCGGCCTTGGACCACAGTCAAGGGCCTGTCCAAAACAGTTCCACTTCAGTTTCCCCCTCCGGCACTAGTTATCCACACAGACGCTTCTCTAAGCGGCTGGGGGGGATATTCACCAAAACAAAAAGTACAAGGAACGTGGTCCACAATGTTTCAGCAGTTCCATATAAACACCCTGGAAGCCATGGCGGTCTTTCTGACGCTGAAGAAAATCCGCCCTCCCAATCGGATTCATATCAGGTTGGTGTTAGACAGCGCAGTGGTGGTTCATTGCATCAACAGGGGCGGCTCCAAATCAGGTCGAGTAAACCAAGTAATGGTAGCTATCTTCTCCCTGGCGAACAAGCACGGTTGGCACCTGTCAGCCACCCACCTAGCAGGTGTCCGGAACGTGGTGGCGGATTCCCTGTCCAGGACTACTCCGTTGGAGACGGAGTGGTCCCTGGATGCGGAATCTTTCAAATGGATTTGCCGCCGGGTTCCGGGACTCCAAGTGGATCTGTTCGCAACAGAGAGCAACTTCAAGCTCCCCTGTTACGTAGCCCCCAACCTGGACCCTCAGGCGTTCGCCACAGACGCAATGACAGTAGATTGGAACAATTGGGAGAGAATTTATCTGTTCCCTCCAATAAATTTGCTGCTGAAAGTTTTACACAAACTAAGGACATTCAAAGGTCAACCAGCTCTGGTAGCCCCCTATTGGCCGAAGAGCAATTGGTTCCCTCTCCTTCAGGAACTGGGCTTGAAGTCTTCGGATTCCCAAGCCCATTCTGACCCAGACAGTACAAACCAAGACTGTGTCAGCTTCCTCAAGGATTCAAGATGCCCTAGCTTTATGGACTTTATAAAGTTCGCAGCTCAAAAGGAGCAAACATTGACCCTGTCAACACTCTGTTTTTAGAATCAGATAAAAGAGATTCTACTATTAGACAATATGACTCAGCAGTCAAAAAGTTAGCCTCCTTCCTGAAAGCATCTGAAGCCAAAATTATGACGACTAATTTAGGAGTTTCCTTCTTTAGGTCACTGTTTGAGAAAGGCCTGGCTCCGGCCACTATTACCACAGTCAAGTCGGCATTGAAGAAAGTATTTCTTTACGGCTTTAAAATTGACCTTACAGATTCTTATTTTTCATCCATCCCCAGAGCATGCGCTCGTCTGAGACCAGTATCACGTCCACATTCGGTTACTTGGTTTCTCAATGACGTCCTTAAGTTAGCGTCAGAGTTGGATAACTTAAATTGCTCTTATCAGATCTGTTAAGGAAAACCTTATTTTTACTTAGTTTGGCTTCAGGTGCTAGAATTTCAGAGCTGTCAGCTCTCACTAGAGGTGATAATTTTGTTAACTTCCTCCCATCCGGAGAAGTCCTCCTCTCCCCTGACCCTAGATTTTTAGCTAAAAACGAAGACCCACAGGACAGGTGGTCTCCTGGAAGGTGGTGCCCCTCCTCAAGATCAATCTTTATGTCCAGTCCATACACTTAAATCTTACCTCTCAAGAACTCCACAGAGTAAGTCGGGTCCTCTTTTTATCAGGGAGAAAGGTGGTACTCTTTCCCTTAATGGTATAAGACAACAAATTCTGTATTTCATTAAACAAGCCAACCCTCAGACTCAGTTCCTAAAGTTCATGATATTCGAGCAGTGGCTACTTCTTCTAATTATTTTTTCATAATATGGACTTTTCAGAGTTATCAAAATATACGGGTTGGAAATCACCTCTAGTGTTTAAACGCCACTATTTAAAATCACTCAAAGCCCTGAAATATTCTACTGTAGCAGTGGGAAGTGTCATCTCCCCACATTAAATAATTATATTATTTCCTTTTTTTCCCCGCCCGCCTACCTCATTTGCTTCTCTGCTTGTTTTCCTGGTTGTTTATGCCTCACTGCCTAGCTCTTCATATTGATATATTTGTATTTGATGATGGAAAACTGTAATCTGATTAGCCATAATTGTTTCGTTTATTCATTGGGGTACTGGACAGTTTTTGTTGGCTCCACGTACCGGATAATTGTGTGTGTTATTTTCATTAGTCTTGTCTCTTACATATGTTTTAAGTTTACATATATAGTTTTAAGGTTGTTTTTCTTGTTCTGTGCACATTTCATGTTTCACTACTTTTAAGTAATTTTAAGATTTTTGAGGTTTTCCTCCCCATCAGACAGGGGACCTCCAGTGTTTTGTAGTGTTAAGTTTATTGGTGTGCCTTAAAATTAAGTTGCCTTACTTTTAAGTATTCTTGCTTCATGGAAGAGATTCCTTAATTAAAATTATTTTCGTTACAATTTTGCCTTTTCTTCAGGTTACCCCCCTTGTTTTCCAGTAGTAGCAGTCTTGGCATGATTCTCTATCACTATTTCACCGGCTGACACGGGACTGAACTCAGAAAAGGGATTTTGACAGAGGAAAATCTATTTCTGAGGAAGGTCCCGTGTCACCCGGTGACCCTCCCTGTCTAGTCTAGTACTCCCTCCCCTTCTTGCACATGCCAAGTCTGGGGTTAGTGCTAGCATGGAATGAAGTAGGTGGCGCTGGTGTCGCCGTCCTGGCGGGTGTTGAGTGTGGGAGCTGTAACGGCTCACCGCTCTTTTTACGGGTTTTGATAAGGAGAGATCTTTCGAGTATATTTCCGTGGTAGTGGTATTTCACTCACCCTTCATTATACCGACGTCTTCTAAAAGACGATCGACTGGGGTAGTAACCCCAGCTTTCCTGAAAGCTCTTTTCTCTGGTATATCTAGCATTGTTATACAAGACTAAAACAGCCCTTGCAGCAGTGTCTTGAAATATGCAAAAATCCAGTGACAACAATGCACTTCAAGTAATAGTCAAATTTTTGATCGATTGTTGCTGTTTATTTACTATAATGCATTTTTAATGATAACCTTTTATAAATTAAGACTATCACTTAAAAAATGACACCAAATTGTCAAAACTTTATAGAAAATTACACTAAATTCCAAAAATATTTCTACCTTGTAGGTCTGATTGCACACATGATAATACTTTGGTCTATGATATCCCACTGTATTAAAACTGTTAAGCCATTATTAGCCCAAGTCTCAAAAAATGTCAAAGTTGTCAATCTTCAAATAAAACATTACACGGCATGACCATGAAGCTATTAAAAACTCATCCTATCCTTTATTATAACTTTTGCATAGCAACGACCTAATAAAAAGGCTTAATGCCTAAAAAAACCCAACAATCTTTAAAAAATTCGATTTGCTGAAAAAAATTCTATGGCTTCGTATAGGGTTCAAGAATGTGTCCACGAAATATTATGCTAAAATTTGCCGTATTTCTCCTAGTTATGGCCTAAAATGTAAAAATAACTATATACCCATAAAACACCAGTAGCGCAAATGATTTAGTCTGGTATAGTTTTGCGATATATATTACGAAAAACTTCCTTTGAAATGAAATGTATAATGCCAATAATATCCTACTCGGCACCTTTTAGTTATTCCTAGACATGACAACGCACACGTCATACCATGACGCGCGACTGTGGCGAGAGTTGCCTATAAACTTCCAAGCTAGAAGGACACGTTTTTCATGCTCGCTAGCCTTGACTGAACTCTGTATTTTCTGCGGTGTTTTGTTTTTTCACCGTGCCTAAAAGGTCCAAGAGTTCACTTCATGCTTCTAGAATGCGGAAAAGCCAAGTGGAAAGTCCAGGCGAGAAGTAGAAGAAAGAGTTCAAGAAATTAGTGCCATAGAGGAATGGAGCGATGTTTAGAGAGAGAGAGCTGTCGCCCATCAAACGGCGCAGGCAGCGATCTCTGCTGACCAGAGACCAACCATTCTATCCACCCCTAAACGCCTTTTTATTTGTTCGTCACTACCAAAGGGCAAAGATATTTTAGAAAAAGAAAAGCTAGTAGCTCGGAGGCTGATATTATAGACGATCCTGAAAATAAAATGATCATAATAATTGAAGCAAGACTTGATGAATTACTTGAATCACGAATCCCCTAATTGTGAATGTAAAGTAATTCCCAGGATCCATTTGGCAAGGGATGGATTCGAGACACTAATAAAAAGTGTAGGCAACTATGATACCCTAGAGTAATACCTTGCAGCAAGATCAGACAGGGGGACCAGGAACCTAAAATTTATAAGAATGTGTCTTAGTATAAATAATCAATTAATATTCTTATTTATAATCATTTTGCATTAATTAATACCCAAAACTAAAAAATTAAAACCATAGAATTAATTGTAACACAGTCTTTGAAGTCCCTTTACTTTTTTTATGTAACTAAAACTTTGAAGGCTCGTTTCTCAAAACATAAGTTTTCGCCTTTAAAATGCATCTCTCCTTAGTATTGGACCAATCTAAATGAAATTTTAAATATAACATGGGAAACATGGTAGATTAAAACAAAGCTGGGATTTTAATATTTTGAGTTTCTGATTTTTGTAATTTTTTTTCTGTAATTTTTCCGGGAAAATTTCATAAAAAAAAAAAATTCATATCTCGAAAATAATCGAAAATCAAAAATCCCCGGCTTTGTATCGAAGGTCCATATGTGTTTTATACGTGGTTCAAATCTCATCCCTTAAAACCAAAAAGCAAAGGAGGAGATGCATTTTGAAAATGGCCATTTTTGGCCGAAAAATGCTCTGGCGTCACAAAACCTAAGGTCACTGAACAAAAATTTTTCCCCAGAAGTTCCACACAATATCCTTTAACAAACCCCTATATATCAACAACCTGTCGTTAAAAAAATCGAAACCGGCCGATCCCTTAAAGCAACTGAGACTGCCATTGATGATCTTCAAATGACTAAAAATAATACCTGCCCTTCAAGGGTAATAAGGCCTTACACATCCTACTTCATTGCTAAATATCATAAAAACATTTCTATCCAATATCAATGAATAGTTTTAAACTAATAAACTGCTAGCTAATACTGTAGCTAGTATGGACTCCACAAAAATTGCTCAAGACTAATCAGATTTACCTTCTGTTAATCTATCTAAAAATTAAGTTAACATATTTTAAACATATTTTAAAACTAAACCTGTCTGATACTGCACAATGGCACTGATTCATTCTGAAGCAAATGGGAATACCTTGCATTAGAACATTAGTTAATATGCACCCCAGACTACCTACCAGTTAATATTTCTCTAAGAATTCTACGGGAAAAAGTGCACACTATCCTACAACAACCCATAGGAGGCCCCCTGTGGTCTAGATATGAAACTGATATATAGGGTGTTTTGATGAAATCTGTATCCTGATGCTTACTTGGACGCCTGATGGCTCATATACTGGTATTAACATTTAGATAAAATTATATTCTATTCCACCTGACGGCTGGTATAGGCTAACAGTAACATATATTAAACTTCGAGCTATACTAGACTATTTACAATGCTTACAGAATGGTTGCCATTAGTGGTTACTACTGAACTGATTTCACAACCATTAGTATTATTGACACTGAAAAATTATATTTGATAACACGGTACTGAAGAAAGGTGCTGTGGAAGATTCTTGAAAATTTTTCTTCCGTTGCGTAATATTCTACTTGCTAATCGTAGCATTTCTGAAAAACAGGTAAAAAGTTACTGACACCACGTAAACCGCAGTACCTTTTGTTTACAAAATATTACCGGAAGGGCAAAAGTATTACTTATATCCAGGGGCAAAGCTTACTCTATCTAGGTTCCTACATTTCAAATGGGGCTCAGATGAGCTTCAAGTACTTTTGGCTCAATGCTGTGTATCTGCAGTGTTTTAAGGACACAGCACTGAATTCTATTTGGTCACAGCTACAGTCCATGGTTATATAGTAAAAGGATTTGAGTGCAATGCAAATTTTGCTGAAAGTTGGCCTGTGCTTCTTAGTGTTCATCTTAGTCAGCAACATGAAAATATATGAGTAAATCATCATTACTGCTACTTTGGCCTGGCTCTCCTCCAAGACTGCTCCTACATTTTCCAGGATCTTGTGATATTATCTCTTAGCACCAACATCCCACAACCCACCTTCTTATCATCAGTTAAATATTCAAGCATTCTCAATGGCTCTATTTTCAGAAAGCAGTTGACTGCTGGCACTGCACTCATCCAATACCAAACCATTTCATGTAATGAGAATCAACCCTGATTTTGAAAGGAAACACCCACGTTTTCAGAATGAAGATTTTACAATAACTGGACTCATTATTTTCATTCATTCCCAGACCTCTGTCAAACCTTTCAATTGTATTATTTTGGTTTCAGCAAAACTTACCCAACCTTCACTATGGTTCCATCTACACAACTATTTCCACCTCACTTAATAGATTAAAAAAAAAACTCTCGTGTTCATTAAATACTTACCTTTGTTACAATGCTAAACAACTGGGCTATTTTCTTCAAAAATCTGTAGATTAATTTCTTCAAGAACCTTCAGGCAGAGGTCACCTGAAGAGACAAGAATAAGTAATTACAGGAATCAAAACAGACATCACCATTGGCTACAGCCAGGTCTCTATTACAGAGTAATCTAAAACAAACAAAACCACAACCTTTCAGGATTAAATCACTCTCTCCCCATAAAATTAATGCATAACAAAATGCTTTTGTATTCCCTAATTCTTTTTTGCGAAATGTAATTAATGGTTACTTCATACCATCTCTCCTGTCAAGACTACTCACTCTGAGAGCTACTGAAGTGACAGGCCATGATAGTTTCTTCAAGTTCCAACTGCTTTGTTTCTTCACTCCCACCCCTGCCCACAGTTCTTTTATTACACTATTTTTGAGTTGGCACAATAAACTGCATAACTCTGTACTTTTCGACCATCCCACAATCTATTTCCACCATACTTAGGTAATACATTTCCCACAGAGCACTTACTTCATTCATCATGAACTGTTCACTAAAATGCCTGTCCCTCTCATTTTCAAAACGTATCTGGTACTTAATGTTATCCAAGATCCTACCTACCCAACCCTTCCCTTAGATACTGGGTTCTAGCAAGGCATTTTGCATACCCAGCGCAGTCTACAATTACAGAACAAGTTTATTTTGTGCAATACTATATGATATCCTATATTCAGAAAGAAACTCCTGTCTAAAGTTTAATCCATCATCTTTTAACAAAAAATATTCCTAAGCAGATTACTCAAATTTAAGATATGACGACACTGGCCCACTTCAAATACCTTGTGCTGTCCCATAAAATTAATAGCTATTTTCGGAAACTTTAAATCTCAAGACACACCACAACAAGAATAAAAACATTTAAGACATTCAAACCTACTGTCTCATTTTAAAGAATGATGGCTATTGTTATTGTATCAATTTCTATTATCATCATAACTTAATTTCTCTCAAAAATCCACACAGCTTACTCTCAACCCATTCAAACTGATCAGAAGGTAGTTCTACACATGCAATTCTCTACCCATTCAAAATGAACAGTGGTATTTGTTTCTCCTTGGACCTTCCTGCCCATGGTAACTAATCTGGACCCAAGTTTTGCCGATCTCATCAATAGCCAAAATCAAGATTTAAAAGTCAAAACAAAAAATATAAACATCATACAATTTTGAACACTCATTATTCAAAGCTTTCTAATAATCTTCCAGAACATGAAACTGTTTCACTTGCCTGTACACTACGAGGGACATTTGATAAAGTACATTTCACTCCACACTACACGAGAACTAAAAAGTAAAATACTATAACTGTACAATTTTTTATTGAATAATATCAGGCAATGAGATTTTTTTATTTTTTATTATTATGATGGTTATAGTAAAGAGCTGTTTTTTTTATTATTATGAATGGACCTCCTCTCAGAGTTTCTTCATATAGTATACTCAAACTTAGTAACTGACAAAAGGTTTATTATTATGAATGCGACTCTCCTCTCAGATTTTTTATTATTATGAATGCGACTCTCCTCTCAGATTTTTTATTATTATGAATGGGACTCTCCTCTCAGATTTTTTATTATTATGAATGCGACTCTCCTCTCAGATTTTTTATTATTATGAATGGGACTCTCCTCTCAGATTTTTTATTATTATGAATGGGACTCTCCTCTCAGATTTTTTATTATTATGAATGGGACTCTCCTCTCAGATTTTTTATTATTTTTTATTATTATGAATGGGACTCTCCTCTCAGATTTTTTATTATTATGAATGGGACTCTCCTCTCAGATTTTTTATTATTATGAATGCGACTCTCCTCTCAGATTTTTTATTATTATGAATGCGACTCTCCTCTCAGATTTTTTATTATTATGAATGGGACTCAGATTTTTTATTATTATGAATGGGACTCTCCTCTCAGATTTTTTATTATTATGAATGGACTCTCCTCTCAGATTTTTATTATTTGAATGGAGTAGTGAAAATATTCTTGTAACCCATTTGTTTCTTCACTTTGCTCCACCCAAGAATCATGAGGATGTTCCAACTGAGCCCCTTTAGATATTTTCGACTGTCTACATTTCACGGATCTGATAACCTTTTTCTTTTAATTGGAAATAACACAAGTTTTTCATAGTTTATATGTAGGAATTTCAAGGTGGTCAATTGACTTCAGTGACATTTTGCATGTGCAATTATTTTCAGTGATAATTTGTGAAAACTGATAGTTATTATATATCATGTACACCTATGCCTGTTATTTTCAAACACTGAACATTTCTGAGTCCAGCCCTGTCAGCCAAGAAATTCCATTCATGCAATGAATTTCAGGTATAAATGCTAGATAACAGAGAAAAAGAGCTTTCAGGAATGCTGAAACATTACCCTCAGGATCGAGCTGCCTTCCATGAAGACGCTTCGGTATAACCAAGGGTGAGTGA
The DNA here is from genome assembly GCF_040412425.1 of Macrobrachium rosenbergii. Classification (NCBI taxonomy): domain Eukaryota; kingdom Metazoa; phylum Arthropoda; class Malacostraca; order Decapoda; family Palaemonidae; genus Macrobrachium; species Macrobrachium rosenbergii. The sequence goes on along the minus strand of NC_089795.1, from coordinate 15,201,312 downwards.
AAGGATCACTACCACGGAGTCTCTTGCCAGCAAGATAATGAAAAACATTAATTTACATGGTTTAAGAAATCAGAACATTAAAGTAATAATATGAAAACTGGTGCAGCCATTATTATGAACAAACCAAAAATCAGAATGAAATTTAGTACAGTTATACCTCGATCTTACACGATTGGAGTAGCACGAAGTCACAGACAAACGAACTTTCCATTGGAATCTAACTAATTTTCATATGCAATTTTTTCACAGACACACAACATTTGCGAATCCTCAAGATACCCTTTAAAAGTGTTTGTTTACATTTTTATGTAATTTATAAGTTTTCAGGCTTTTAACCCTTAAACGCCGAGCCTCTATTTACAAAAACGTCTCCCGTATGCCGGCGGCGTTCGAGAGCTAGCACCCAAGTGGAAAAGTTTTTTCAAAAATTCACAGCACGCTTTTAGTTTTTAGGATTAAGAGTTCATTTTGGCCTTTCCTTTTTTCTCATTGTCTGAAGTTTAGTATGCAACCACTGTGAAATGAAAAAAATATCATTATCATATAAAAATATTGGAATATATGACAGCGAAAAAAAACTCATATATAATTGTATACAAATCGCTCTGTAAGCAAAACGGTTAAAGCTAATGAGTTACTTTTTTTTAGTTGTATTGTACACTAAATTGCGATGATTTTGGTATATAACAGATTGTAAATGATTAAAGCTATCACAGAGAAAATATATCACAAAATGATGCATGAATTAACGCCGCTGACGAAAATAAGTTCTTTTCAAAATTCACCATAAATCGAAATATTGTGCTAGACACTTTCCAATTGTTTCAAAATGAAGGAAATTGATTGAATATTACTAGACTGCAAGCGTTTTAACTTACAATTGCATTTCTTTTTACCATTTCCATTGAGTTAAAGTTGACCGTTGATTTTTTTCTATTTATCGTTATTTATATGAAAATATTTCAAAAATGGTAAAAGCTAAAAGCATGATTTATTTTTTGTTGTATTTTACATGAAATTGCACACATTTTCATGTATAACACCTTATGTAGCGAATAATATAAAATGGCGAAAAAATTACGACAAGGTGACTCGAGAAATGCTAGGATTTTCAGCGGAGTTCGCACGCTCGGATGGAAGGAAAGTTTTTTTCAAAAATTCACCATAAATCAAAAATATTGTGCCAGAGACTTAATGTTTGTTGCAAAAATGAAGGTAAAGGATTGATTGTTACTAGAATGTAAGAATTTTTGGCTTACGATTATGCTTTTTTCGAGCATTTCGTCAAGTCAAAGGACAAGGTTAAAATTTTGTCAGTTATCATGATTTAAATGAAAATATTTCAAAACTGTTAAAAGCTAAGAATGATTTATTTTTTGTTGTATTCTACATGAAATTGCGCACATTTTGATGTATAACACTTTATGTAACGAATAATATAAAATGGCAAAAAAACTATGACAAGGTGACTCAAGAAATGCTAGGATTTTCAGTGGAGTTTGGCGTATGGTTGAAGGAAAAATTTTTTAAAAAATTCACCTGCAACCGGAATATTGTGCCAGACTTTTCCGTTTGTTGCAAATGAAGGTAAAGGATTGATTGTTACTAGAATGTAAGAGAATTTTGTCTTACGATTGCGTTTTTTTCGAGAGCATTTCGTCAAGTCAAAGTTGACCGGCTAAGTTAAAATTTTGTCAGTTATCATGATTTAAAATGAAAATATTTCAAACTGTTAAAAGCTAAAAGAATGATTTATTTTTTGTTGTATTCTACATGAAATTGCACACATTTTGATGTATAACACTTCATGTAACGAATAATATAAAACGGCAAAAAAACTATGACAAGGTGACTCAAGAAATGCTAGGATTTTCAGTGGAGTTCGCGCTTGCGGTTGGAAGGAAAAAGTTGTTTTCAAAAATTCACCATAAATCGAAATATTGTGCCAGAGACTTTCCGTTTGTTGCAAAATGAAGGTAAATGATTGATTGTTACTAGAATGTAAGAATTTTGGCTTAAAATTGGGTTTTTTGACCATTTCGGTCGAGTCAAAGTTGACCGAAGGTTAAAATTTTGTCAGTTATCATGATTTATATAAATATATTTCAAAACTGTTAAAAGCTAAAAGAATGATTTATTTTTTGTTGTAATTTACATGAAATTGCACATTTTGATGTATAACACTTTATAACGAATATTATAAATGGCGAAAAATTACTTACAAGGTGACTTCAAGAAATGCTAGGTTTTGTAGAGTTTGTCACAAGAGATGGAAGGAAAGTTTTTTCAAAAATTCGCCATAAATCGAAATATTGTGCCAGAGACTTTCCGTTTGTTGCAGAATAAAGTTAAATGATTGATTGTTACTAGAATGTAAGGATTTGGCTTACGACATGCTGATATTTCGTCGAAATGCTGGACCGAATGTTAAAATTTTGTCATATCGTGATTTAAAATGAAAATATTTCAAAACTGTTAAAAGCTAAAGAATGATTTATTTTTTTGTTGTATTCTAAATGAAATTGGGCACATTTTGATGTATAATACTTATGTAACGAATAATATAAAACGGCGCAAAATTACTACAATGTGACTCAAGAAATGCTGGACATTTTCAGTGGATTTCCCACGGGCGGATGGAAGGAAAAAGTTGTTTTCAAAAATTCACCATAAATTGAAATAGTGTGCTAGAGACTTTCCGTTTGTTTCAAAATGAAGGTAAATGATTGAATATCACCAGAATATTAGATTTTTTGCTTACCCAAAAAGACCCAAATAAATATATATATATATATATATATATATATATATATATATATATATATATATATATATATATATATATATATATATATATATATATATATATAGATATAGATATGATATAGATATAGATATAGATATAGATATAGATATATATACACACATATATATAATATTGTATTTTACTTTGGTAATGAATACATAACTAAAAGGAATGCTTGTGAAAACTTTTTTTGTACAAAAACGAAATAATATACAAAACACCAATAAATACAGATATATAAAACTTGTAATAAATATGTTAAAACTAAAAATAATTCAATGCAGAATACTCACTGTAATCCTGACTCTTCATTCTGTTCTTGTTTTCTCCTCCTCCATTGAAGAGTCTTGCATTTTTTTCCTCCTCGACATGACGGTGCGCATGTGGATGGCCAGCTCTTCGGCGTCTGCTGCACCTCCGGTGTCGCTCGGGTAGGCGCACTCCAATATGTGACCGCAGTGTGGTACTTGCGGTCACACTTCCCGAACCTGCAAAGTGCTACCTTGCAGGTGCGACAGACGTACCGGGTGTCTCTTCTTCTGCCATTCATATGGCACACCCGGCACCGTTTCTGTTTACGCCCTTCTAGGAGCTCCAGTGTGTGATATTCCGCCTGCAGTCGGCCAATATCAGGCCGACTACCCGACGGGACATTGGAATGTGAGGGAGGGCGGCAGCATCATCAAGGGCGGCGGCATCATCAAGGGCGGCGGCATCATCAAGGGCGGCATCATCAAGGGGGCGGCATCATCAAGGGCGGCGGCAGCAGGGGCGAGGCGTGGCAGGAGCAGGAAGACCGAGGTTGGCCCTCCTAGCGACATCTGCCCTTTCCTCTCGGGGCAGAGCTGGAGCTCAGGGCAGGGGGGCGGTGTTGGAAGGCCACTCCTCTGGATTAAAGTTTATGAGGGCATTCCCAGCCACCTCAAGAAACTGGATGTGGGACAACCTCCGAACGTCAGAATTGTACCCACAGTAAAGGATGTAGGCATTCTGGAGGGCCAACTGAAGGAGGTATTTGACGAGCTTGTGTCTACCACCTTGGTTCTCCTGGCGAAGGATATTACTGGATGAGTTGATCAAAGAGATCAACTCCTCCCATGGGCCTGTAGTGCCCGGAGGACAGTAGGGCTAAAGTACTAAACTCTCATACATAATCTCCGGCCCTGCCGACGCTAGTTTCTTCCGCTGAATGATCTCTTTCTGGATGGGCTCATGACTCCGTCGTAATCATGGGCATGAGTCGGACCCTTCCAACAGATGATCGAAGACAGTCTCCTCCGCCGCCACTCTGTCTCTCCTTCTGCCAGATGCTGCGGCTGGCTAGCAAACCTCTTTGAGGACATTCGGGCCCCACGCACAACTAAAGGGTACTACTGACGCACACCTGCTTCTCATACAAAGTTCCTGGGCCAGGGATACGAGTTATAATAATTCATCCATAAACAGGTGGTATCCTGGTTACGGAAACGATCCACAAGACCAGAAGACAGCGTCACGTGAGCGTGGAGAAGACCCCAGAATACACCGAGAAGTCCACGACATATCCAGTGTTGGATTCTGTAATAAAAAATAACTTTACACCATATTTCTTTGGATCTATGTTCATAACATACGGCGAGGCCACACCTAAACCCTAACTTATTGGCTCACGTTGGGCGAGAGGTATGAGACAGGATTCGAACACGCTCGAAAAAGTAAAACGAACCACTCCCACCCACCACAGCGAAGCTGGGACGATATGGGAGGGAGCGGTCCCTCTAACAGTGGGAGGTCCTGACTCAGAAAAAAGCGCCATCTAAATCACCCGCACGAGTCGCAAAGCTGAGGGGGGAGGGGGAAGAGGAGTAGGCTACCGGAAGGGAGAGAGAGACAGAGAGAACATGACACCAGCTCAACTGCATCCTTCCTTCCCAATGAACTTGGAAGGAAGCCCACTCCAGGAGCTACACAGCCCAAAGCCCAACTCCTCCTGGCTTAGCTAATATAAACTAACCTGGTATAGGTTAGGAAGGAGAAAGGGTGTAAAGGAGAGGAGGAAACCAGAGGAAATTTTTGTGCCGAGCCAACCAGGAACAGTAGGGGATAAATGGCGACTAGCCTGAGGAAACACATCCAGAACTGATTCCCCCGAAATTGGAGGAAAGAGGACTAAGGGGCTCACTCTGACCTAAAGCAACCCTGTGTGAAACAGCAAACAAAACTCCCTCAACCTGATCTCACTTTTAGGGCAGGGATGGAGCCCACACTACAACCATCATATAAAAACAATCAAAATAAAATTTACGTTCACAGGAAAAGAGCCTACCTCGGGGGAGGCCACCAGAGGTAAACTACACAACCAAAACAATAAACAAATAAAATCAAAAAAACTAAAACTAAAGAAGGCACCATCTTCAAGTATAACATAATAGCCTATGAGACTAAATGAAAGAACCAACCTGGTGGGGGTACTTAGACGGAGAAACTCCTAAGAGAGTGTGGCGACAGGCCAAAAAATGCACAAACAAAAACTAAAATTGGAGGGAGCCACCTTGGAACCACCAGGAAGGGAATTCAAAGGGCTAAAATCTATATATATAGCGACTGGAGAAAACTCGACCCGGAAAAGAACAGAAGGAGTAAGCCTCAGGATCGGCATGGCTGACCGGGGGCGCCAAGGCGTCATAAGAAGATCCCAATATTTGTGAAAATACTGAGACCAAAATAGCCATAAACAGATCAAAAACCCACAAGAAGATGGTACTTAACTTAGAGATGGAAAAAGGTGCTCGAAAGCCATTGTAGATGAAGTAAAACAATCCAAAAAAGGGACTTAGCACACAAAAGCGAGCACGTATCACGTGCTAGAAAATGGAATGAAGTAGGTGGGCGCTGGTGTCACAAGGCCCCAGGTGTTAGTGTGGGAGCTATGTAACTCCACCGCTCTTTTCGAGGTTTTGATAGGAGAGATCTTTCAGTATATTTCCGTGAGTGGTATTTCACTCACCCTTCATTATACCACGGCGTCTTCTAAAGATTTATCGACTGAAATAGTAACCCCAGCTTTCCTGAAACTCTTTTCTCTGAGTATATCTAGCATTGTTATACCTAGAAATTGCGTGCTGTAATGGAATTTCACCCGGCTGACACGGACTGAACTCAGAAAATTGATTTACTGAAAAAAATTCTATATGTAACCCGTATAGGGTTCAAGAATGTGTCCACGAAATATTATGCTAAAATTTGCCGTATTTCTCTAGTTATGGCCTAAAATGTAACAATAACTATATACCCATAAAACACCAGTAGCATAAATGATTTAGTCTGGTATAGTTTTTTCTGCGATATATATTCTGAAAACTTCTTTTGAAATGAAATGTATAATGTCAATAATATCCTACTCGGCACCTTTTTAGTTATTCCCTAGCCATGACAACGCACACGTCATACCATGACGCCGACTGTCGTTGAGTTGCCTATAAACTTCAAGCTAGAAGGACACGTTTTCATGCTTCATAGCCTTGACTGAACTCTGTATTTTCTGCGGTGTTTTTGTTTTTCACTGTGCCTAAAAGGTCAAGAGTTCACTTCATGCTTCTAGAATGCGGAAAAGCCAAGTGGAAAAGTCCAGGCGAGAAGTAGAAGAAAGAGTTCAAGAAATTAGTGCCATAGAGGGGAATGGAGCGACGGAGAGAGAGGAGCTGTCGCCCATCAAACGGCGCAGGCAGCGATCTCTGCTGACCAGAGACCAACCACATCCACCCCTAAACGCCTTTTTATTTGTTCGTCACTACCAAAGGGCAAAGATATTTTAGAAAAAGAAAGCAGTAGTCGGAGGCTGATATTATAGACGATCCTGAAAATAAAATGATCATAATAAGTGAAGCAAGACTTGATGAATTACTTGAATCACGAATCTAATTGTGAATGTAAAGTAATTCCCAGGATCCATTTGGCAAGGGATGGATTCGAGACACTAATAAAAAGTGTAGGCAACTATGATACCCTAGAGTAATACCTTGCAGCAAGATCAGACAGGGGACCAGGAACCTAAAAATTTATAAGAATGTGTCTTAGGCACATAAATAATCAATTAATATTCTTATTTATAATCATTTTGCATTAATTAATACCCAAAAATAAAAATTAAAACCATAGAATTAATTGTAACACAGTCTTTGAAGTCCCTTTTACTTTTTTTATGTAACTAAAACTTTGAAGACCCGTTTCTCAAAACATAAGTTTTTCGCCTTTAAAATGCATCTCCTCCCTTAGTATTGGACCAATCTAAATGAAATTTTAAATATAACATGGGGAAACATGGTAGATTAAAACAAAGCCAGGGAATTTTAATATTTTGAGTTTCTGATTTTTGGCAATTTTTTTCTGTAATTTTCCGGGAAATTTTCATTAAAAAAAAATTCATATCTCAAAAATAATTGAAAATCAAAAATCCCCGGCTTTGTATCGAAGGTCCATATGTGTTTTATATATGTGGTTCAAATCTCATCCCTTAAAACCAAAAAGCAAAGGAGGAGATGCATTTTGAAAATGGCCATTTTGGCCGAAAAATGCTCTGGCGTCACAAAACCCTAAGGTCACTGAACAAAAATTTTTCCCAGAAGTTCCACACAATATCCTTTAACAAACCCCTATATATCAACAACCTGTCGTTAAAAAGTCGAAACCGGCTGATCCCTTAACCTACATCATCGCTGGTCTGATACAGTAATAATGAATCTATTTATAGTTTATTTGGCAATCTTTTTCACATACTAACCCTTTCACCTCCCTCTAATTTCCCTAATCTACTTTCATCCTGCTTTCAACATTGGCTTCACACCTTTCCTCCTGACATACAGTCCTCCTGATTTAAAGTAGATCCTAAGTACTTAAAATATGTTACCTGTTTTAAATCTAAGCCTTTTCTATCTTGTAAAATTAAACTATCCCCCTCCTTGCTTGCTGGACACCATGAAATCAGTTTTACCCACATTACACAACAATACTTACAATCAATATTCTATCGACAACTCACAAGACTCGTCTTCAACTACAATACTGATTACAAGCAATAGCAGTGCAGGTATTTCTTGATAGGAAGTTTACAGTAGTCTCTGTTTACTTACCTCCTCAATGAGGAAATCACCTCTCCTCTACTAATAAAGCACCGAAATTAAGAAAATTACAAACAGGTCAACAACTCACTCTGTTGTTCAGGATTGGCTACTGACATCTCTATCAGTAGTGAAGACTCAATCACTGATTTTAGCTGGGAGGTAGGGGTGATGGGTGCATTAGTGATCACTTAACAATTATCATCAGTGTTTCTCAAAGTCCACCCGTACAAAGGCTACCAAAGTGGAATATACAAAGAACTAGGTGAGTTTTATATTCAGAAAAAAATTCAATAAATGTTATTCCTGATGACCCGTGTTATGGACAATGTCACAGAACTGCTCAGCACAACCCTTTTCAACAGCTGGTCTTCAGTCTATTCCTAGAACTACAAGAATGTTTGTTCAGAAACCTGTGCCTTGGTGGAACCTGGAATTCTGAGTGGCCCACAGAACCATGAGAGCCACTAAAGTGCAGTATGGGAGATAGGTGTGCTCATTATCACATTGAATATCACAAGTCCAGAGCACAGTTCAGGCTGAAGCTTCAGAAAGTTCATAAAGGATTTCTTTCAACTATAAATGTAAAAACTCCACTTACTCTGAGTTTCAAAAAGGGTCAGAAAAGCAGCAGTCAAATCTGCCCCAGTAAATCACCAGTACTAAAAATAAACAACGAAAAAGTTGTTGATCCTCAGATAGTGGTTGCCATTTTTGCCAGTCATTTTGCTGATATATCCAAGAACTCCCATGACAAACCCTATGCAAGCTATTGCCACAGGGAACAGAAAATTATTGATGCCACTCCATACAGGCAAGAATCTTACAATGTAACTTTCTTCATGAGAGAATCTGAATCTGCTTTAGCAAATGTTAAATCTGAATCTGCTTTAGCAAATGTTAAAGACTTTGTGAAGGCCCAGATGAAATCATATATGTAACGATTAAACATGTTGCAGAAGACACAAAAACATTCATTTTAAGTATCATAAATCAAACATATATTGAACATACCTTTCCATATATCTGAGAAACATTGTGAGAGCTACCTTTTGTTAACCCAAGAAAAGACAGCCTGTTGATGACCAGGTACCAAACCATTGCTTTAACCTCTTGCCTTTGCAAAATTATCGGAACATGGTAAATGTTTGCCTCATGCAGTACTTGAGAGTGTAATCATTGTATTTCCCAAGCCCTGTGTGGGTTCAAAAACATGCATTCCACCAAATATATGTTAGTCCACATGGAATTATCTATAAGTGAGGCATTTGCATATTAAAAACACCATGTTAGTATATTTTTCTTTATTTAGAAAAGGCATATGACACTACATGGAAGCATGGAATTTTGCAGGACCTCTACAATTACAATATGAGAGGGGAGGTACCACTTTTTATTAAAGCATTTCTAAAATTTCAAAATTTCAAGTACAAATAAGGGCAACACTATCAAGTATGAGGTGTCAAGAAAAGAGTGTTCCATAGGGTAGTGTATTAAGTGTTACCCTTTTTGCACTAGCTATCAATGGCATTTGCAGAAGTATCCCACAAGATATAATGTACACACTACTTGTGGATAATCTCTCAATACTTACAGCCTCAAGAATGGCAACTTCCACTAAGTATCAAGAAAATAGTGAATGGTAAAAAATGCATGGTTTTACATTCTCTGCAACAAAAACTGAGAGTTAATTTTTGTTGATTACAGGATGTCGACCCAGATAAATACTTGTATATAACTGGACAAAATATTCTTTGTGTAAGAGAAGCAAGATTCATTGGGTTAATATTTGATAGTAAGCTCACATAGAACTCTCATTTATCTAGTTGATATTAGGGTCAAATTTACGAATTCGTCCATGGACCTAATGAGGGTTCTATCTCATATCTCCTGAGGCGCTGGCCACACACAGCTATTGAGACTGTACCATGGTCTAAGAAAGAGGTCTGTTCACAACCAACCCAAAATTCGACCAACTCCGCGCATGACTTCGTGGGTCAAGGAAGTATACGAGAAAGGAGGAGGTATAAATGAAAGGGTGACTTTATATTGTTTTTTCACATGTATTTTGGTCATCGTCACTGTAGAACTATGCCGAATGTTTGTGCACTGTATGGATGTAACTCCAGTTCGGATTGAAATACTGATCTGACTTTTCATAAATTTCCTAAAAATGAAGAACTCCGAAAGAAATGGATTCATCTGTGCAAGAGAAAAGACAAATTTAATGCAGCTTCTTCAAGGATTTGTAGTTTGCATTTTGAATCAACTGATTATGCAAGGAACCTTAAATATGAATTATTTTGAATACCAATACCAAGACATCTTGTACAGCTGAAGATTGATGCAATACCAACAATGCATCTGCCTGATTCAGAGGGTAAGTTTAAAATTTGGTATTCTTTTGAAGTAAATTCGATGATTCTTAATGAATCAGTGTATATTGTTAATATATTACAATGTGACAAATATTTGCTACTTAACAGTTTCTGTTTTCTATTTATAACTAAATATTGCAAATAATCACGTCACAATTTCCCTATTTGGATTTTTGGTGGTATGCAAGGAGAGAGTAAGTTTAGTGGTATTCTATCCAAGTAAAGTTAACTGCTCATAATAAATCAGTTTATATAGTACAATATATTTACGGTTTGACACATATTTGTCACTTAACATTTACTATGCTTACCATTGATAATCAAATGTTGCAAATGGTTTGATGTCACGATTTCCACTTTAGATTTTGGGTGGTGTAATTTTCTATACAATTAAACATCTGAACATTCCTGCTGATTTCCTATAATGCTAACAATCATCATCAACCTGGTTTATGAAATTTTTCTGTTCTCAAACTTAAAATATAACTGCTAGATTAGAACTTTGGGTTGGGGAATTAAAACACCAATATTCCATTTGGTGAATAAATTGCTGATCTAGTTCATCTTTTTGCAATACTTCGGCAATTATGGATTTTGGGCCAGGGAATTAAAATACCAAATCTCCTTTGGTGAATAAATTTTTTGCCTAGTTAATCTTTTCATAGTACCTGAGCAATATTTCATCTGTTTCTCTGCCAGTAAATATAAATGCAGTTGGCCGGATGCCACCAATTATGAACTTTAGGCCAGGTTATTAAAATACCATGGAGAGTAAATGGTTGACCTACTTAATCTTTTTATAATACCTCAGCAATATTTCCATTATTCTTTGCGCAGTAAGTAATATAATTGCAGTTGACTAGATACCACCAATTATAAGATTAGGCCTAACCATACAGGTAATGATGAATTGTTTTCAGCTGAATGTAAGTCACAAGTTATAACTTTTTTTGTTTCTCTTGTACTAAATATCAGTTGTAAATATTACAAGAAATTACATGTCTACCATCTGGGAGTTGTTTCTTAATTATATTCTTGATGTTACAGTGAAGTTCAATATTCTAAGAATTAAATAAATCTTTCATTGCCCTTCCATTACCTTTAAAAACAATTAAGCTATTGCATTTTGCTTAATCACATTTTTACAAAAGTAGTGAGTAAATCCTGTCATTAAAATTAAAATCTTTTGGTTTATAAACATTCCCCTCCGAGTCTTTCTCTACCCACCTGATTGTGTTTTCCGAGGTGTAGCTCCACCAACCTGCAACAGACCTTCTCTTTCTTAGACCATGGACTGCCTCTGGAAAGTTCTGGCACACTTTTCAGTGCATTTTGGATGAAAGTTTACAAAATAGTAACTGGCAATTTTCACAAGGCTATACGTCACGATATACAGTCGACCCCCACTATATTGCAGTTCAGTATTCGCGGCTTCAGTTAATCGTAGATTTTTCTGTGGAACACATCCCCAAATGTATCACGGAAAATTCACTGATGGGACCAAAACTTCCTCTAGAATGCTAATATAGTGGGAACTGTTCATTTGTGCATCAGTTTATACAAGTTCTCCTGAACCACTGGCAGCCATTCATCCCCACAGGGCTGCTGCAGTAATTCTTCCACTCTTCTGTGGTAGTTGGATGTTTTCAGGGTTATAACTGAAAGTGGTAAAATGGATTGTAAAAGATGAAAACTATAATTAAAATGATGAAGAAGAAAATGAGCATAGATCCTAGGCCTCCTCCCTATCTCGGTACTGTACAGTACAGCCAAACCTCGGATTTCATATGCCCTCATTTTGTACGATTTGGTTTCCATTGACTTTTTTCGTCAAAATTTTGTCCTGGGTTTCATACATCTGCTCGCGAATCGTACAGCTGGAGATGAACCGCCTCTGGCCCACCGCATGACTCAGCCACTCATTTAACTGTAATCCAAACCCAGTATGCCTTTGTTTCTCTTTGAGTGATTATCACTTGGCACATTCATCTGGAAAATTTCATAATAATCCATTGTTTTTTAAATTTGATTGAGTATAATAGCTAAATAAGCCACCATGATTCAAAGAAACCTAAAATGATCAGCTCTTATTTAAGAAGGCGAAAACACTATTGAGTTAAAAAATGAACTCAAAGCAAATTTAAAAGATTTCCTGAAACATTTTAACAGAGAGAGAGAGAGAGAAAGAGAAGAGAGAGAGAAGGAGAGACTGTGTCTTGATAACTGACCAATGTCCTTATGGAGGGGGATTCCCTTCCAAACAATAACCTCTCCTCCTCCCTCTCCTTATATACCATCTTCCATGGCCAAAATTAGTCTTCAATAAAGGTAAAAGTGATGTTAAATGTTCACATATCCATTTCATTAGTCATTTATATTTATTTCTCATTGTTTTCTGTATGTAAAACTATATTTGTTCTCTAAAAATGTATTTTTTTTAAATATTTTTGGGTGTCTGGAATAGATTAATTGGATTTACAATAATCCTTATGGGAATTATTGCTTCCATTTCCATACAATTCGGACTTCGTCAGACTTTCTGGAACGGATTACGTACAAAATCTGAGGTTCCACTGTATATGTATACAAAAGTATCCATATAATAATTTACTTTAACATGCGTGAAGTGTAGATGGATCATTATCAAAGGAAATACATGCTAGAATAAAACAAAGTATCTCTAAAATATGCACTGAATAATAGCTCTATCATGAAATAAAGCTTTGATTCATATAACAGACCTATACTGATGACAAATACTCAATTCATAGGATAGGTCTCATAAAGCCTTACTGTTATTTCTCATGATTCGATGGACTCACGGGATTTATGGTTTTCTCTATGGAACATATCTTTCCATTATTCACGGAAAATTATTACGTTCGTGGTATTTTCACTGAGAAATATTCACTAATTACTGTATTTTCATATAATTTTCATGAATAAATGCACTTTTGTGATAAAACTATTAAAATACTCAGGTATATGCATTATTTCTTCAGGTAATTTAATTAAAGCTTCTCATGTTTTCCTGTTATGCCAAAAGTGAAGGAGCATCTCAATAAAGTTGAAAGTCTACTGATTTATGTTATGTGGTTTGTTTTCCCAACCACACGATAAGTGACATCATAATGAACAGTATCACTCAAATATGGAGGAAATATTACAGCAGTCCCCGGGTTGCCTTAATATTCTGTTCCATAATAATTATAATTTATGTAATCCAAAACAATATTCATAACCTGAGGCAGAGCTGAAAATTGTAAAAAAAACCTTACAGTAAACACCCCCCATATTCACGTTCTCATGATTCGAAGGATTTTCTGTGGGACATATCTATAAATTATTTGTGAAAAATCTGTCATTCGCAGATTTTTTCATAGAGAAATATTCACTGATTAGTGTATTTTGATGTTATTTTCATGACTAAATATATTTTTTATGATAAAAAATGATTTACTACATTTCTAATATTAGGATTAATAAGATTAAATAATAATAATAATAATAATAATAATAATAATAATAATAATAATAATAATAATAATACTCTAAGATTAGGTAACTCAAAGAAAGACAAAAACTGGTTTTCTTCCCTCTATTCAGGAAGGTCCCGCACCTCATTAAAACGAGGGTAGATGCTAAGAATTGATACCATTGAAATATTAAAATTATATTAAAGTGCTATTGAAATTATATTAAAATGATATATGTTTCCAGATGATAGTATAAACATTTTTAGAGGGTACATTTTATGATAAAATAATGATTTCTGAGTCCAGCCCCGTGTCAGCGGTGAAATTCCATTACATGTACAAATTTCTAGGTATAAAATGCTAGATATACCAGAGAAAAAGAGCTTTCAGGAAAGCTGGGGTTACTACCCCAGATCGACGTCTTCTCCAGGAAGACGTCGGTATAACCAAGGGTGAGTGAAATACCACTACCACGGAAACTCACTCGAAAGATCTCTCCATGTTAAAACCCCCAGAAGAGAGCGGTGAGCCGTTACAGCCCCACACAAACACACCCGCCAGGACCAGCGACACCAGCGCCACCTACCTCATTCCATTTTCTAGCACGTGAATCTTCGGTTTGTTTTTGTGCTCTGTCCTTTTTTGGATTTTTCTTCCAATTCACCATGGCATCGAGCAACTTTACCATCTCCAAGTTAAGTACCATCTTCTTGTGGGGTTTTGTTCTATTTTTTGGCTGTTATTGTCTCTTTTTCATAAATATGAGATCTTATTATGTCCACAGGCGTCCCCAGCCAGCCATGTCGACCGCGGCGACTCCTTCTGTTCTTTTCTGTTGGAGTTGTCTCCTCGTGTCGTTATAGATATTTTGCCCCCATTGGTTCCCTTCCTGGTGGTTTCCTGCGGTGGCTCCCCTTTATGAATTTAATAATTCATTGGCCTACTGGCCTTTGTTTCCGTGATGCCCCGTCTAGGTTCACCCCAGGTTGAGTTCCTTTTGTTTTTGGTCTTACTAGGCTAATTAATTTTATTGAAGATGGTGCTCTTTTTTTTTTTATTTTTATTTTATTGTTTTTATTATTTTTAATTGGTTTACCTCCTCGGGTGTTGGCGGCAGCCTCAGATCTAACCGCTTCCCGTGGTAGGCTACGCCTCTGTTGAGCACATTTTCTTAAATTCTATGTTTTTGTGTGTGATGGTTTATCCCTTGTGTTACATTAGGCTTGTTTGCTTCCTTCCCTCTTGCCCTTTTAGGTTAGGGGAGGATCAGGTTGAGGGAGTTTTGGTTGCTGTTTCCTCCGGGATCGTTTTTGGGTGGGCAGAGTGAGCCCCTTGGTTCTCTTCCTTTTCCATTTGGGGGAATCGAGTTCTTTGGATGTGTTTCCTCTAGGCTAGTCGCCTCTTTGCCTGCCATTTTCGATCCCGGTTGGTTCTCGGCACAAAATTTCTCTCCCTGTTTTCTTCCTCCACCCCTTTACTGCTCCTTCCGTTAGCCTATACTAGGCCTGTTAGGTCCATATTAGGCTTCGCCTAGTCAGGAGTCGGGCATTGAGTTGGTTGCTCCCTCCCCTAGTCATTTCCACCCTCCAAGTTTTATAATTCTTGGAGGTGTGTGCAGTTGAGCGGGTGAATCATTTTCCCCCTGTCTCCTGTTTTCCTTCCTGGTAGCCTACTCCTCTTCCCTACCCCCCACCTCCCCCCTTCCCCCTCCTTTCCAGCCTTGCTCTACTCGTGCGGGGTGACGCTAGATGGCGTTTTCTCCGAGTTCAGGGACTTCTCCTGTTGGTTGAGGATTCGCTCCCTCCCATACAAGTCCCAAGCAGCACTGTGTTTGTGGGTTGGTGGTTTGTTTGACTCGAACGTGTTCGAACATTCTCTCCCACATTTTCATTCCTCTCCGTCGGGTTTCGTTGATTGGGTTGTATGAATTTGCTCACGCCTATGTTATGAACATCATGAGCATTTTACCCATCTTGTTTCTCTGGCGGGAAGTAAGAGAGAAGGTTTTTCATTATAGGCGGATCGGATCCTCCGGTCTCTCTGGATTGCTCCTTTTTACCATCACTTGTTATTGTTTTTTTTATTTTTAGATAAGTCTGTTATCTACAGGAGTACTCTCCTTTATTCATTATTTGATATATGTTATTGAGTCTGGTCCTATACCCGGGGTTCCGCCGTTATTTTTGCTGGCAGCCCTTATGGTTGGTTCCTGTTGTCTCTCTCCTTTCATTCCCGGAGTATTCCGGGGTCTGAAAGAAATCTACCTTCCACTCTGTGTAATTTAGAGCTTATTGGCCCAGTTTATGATTAGGGTTCTTCTCCGCCGGAGTATTCGGTTGCAGTTGAAATTCCCGGCCTTGCCAGCTTTATTTTGCTTAGGTGGGAGGTTCATGTACTTTTCTTCTTACAGACTGTTCGCTGTGAGGAGCCGGGTGCACCGCCTCCCTCCAACAACCCTACGGTCACGTGTTTTGCCGGACCCACGCTGGTTGTGCGGTCCGCCTGGATGACCTGATTGTTTGGCACCCTGATGGTTGTGAGGTTTGCTTTGCTCTCTGCACAACATCCAGGATGAGTTGGTAAGTGACAGTCTTTTCTTATCTTGCTTTTCCTCATATTGTATATTATACATTGTTTATGAGGTTCCCGGAATCCTTTTTCGTTCTTAGCTAATTGTTGGTTTTCTTACAGGCGGATGAAACTTCAAGAAGTCTGCCTTGGAATCCCTCCGGGCCTGGGTGGCTGGGTTTGGAAGGAACGTTCCGTCGGGAAGCCCTATGTCCTCGACGCTAGGTTGAGGACTTGCTCTACCCGCGCCGCGGGTGGCGGCCGCAGTGCCTGAAGATCTGGCCACCCCCATCATCCAGCAGATCCGGGATGAGACCCAGCCACCCCAAGTGGATATCCTCTACGCTGAGGTTTCGAGGATGTTGCCGCCATTAATCTCAACCTGGAACCCATGAATGTGAGCAGGACCAGGTGGTAAGTGGTGAGGTAAGTGAGGTTGTTGGGGCGGGCCCCCTTTTTTGACTCCCCTGCTTCATCTGTTTCTTCTTTTCAGGTTTTGTGAAGTCTTCCTCCTTGGGTGATAGAGCTCCATCTGCTATCCCCAAGTTGAAGTTGAAGACTTCATGGAAGGCGAAGGGCTTTAAGTCCTCGTCTTCCAGGAAAGGCATTGCCCTTCCCCCCGTCGAAGCTAAGGTCTCAGGACCTGTAGCCTCCGGGAGCAAGTCTGGTTCCTCCAGCAAAGGCGCGAGTAAGAGGGCTGCAAAACCAAGCCCTCCTCGCCAGCCTGCTTTTGATGCAGAGGCCTTTGCTAACCAACTTTATAAAGCGTTTTACGGAGGACCTGGATTCCAGATTTGAAAAATCTCTGAGAAGCTGGCCAGTCATGATAACATACTGGCGGGAATGGCTCACCCACCCCAGCCGAACCACAGTATGTTATCCCCGACACTGCGGACCTCCCGCGTTTGATGTCGGTAACCCTTGGCGTTTAGCTCTCCGGGCCATCAACATGATGGCAAGCTAACTCTTGATGGTCTTGGCACGAGAGATGTTGGAGGAATTGGAGTTCTTCCCCCGATCTCTTGCCCCCTTACCCAGGCTTTGTTAGGGCTCACGGAGGAAGCCTGGATTCGGTCAGACAAGGTTCCTAGGGAGACTGTCATCGTCCCTAGGGACCAAGCTCAGTCGGCTCTCCTGCGCACTCTGGCGGAGTGGCAGGCAGATAACACTAAAATTGACTCCTTTCAAGGGGAACTTCACCATGTTCGCCCTGGGTGACAACCTTCCCACTCCTTGCTTGGACAAAGTCGCTCTGGCTACGGCCCGGCGTGCTTTGATGGTAATTCGGTACCTCAGCTGAAAGGAGACAGACCCTACTTCCCTGGTATTCCCAGGGTGTAATGAGTTCTGGACAGATGCCCCGTCCACTTTCACTGTCGGGAAGCTGGACCCCTTCTGCGCCTCCACGCAATTTAGCGAGCAGCTCCCAAGCTGCCGGAAGCTCTTTGAAGGCGGAGTTTGATGCCCGGACTAAGTTAGCCCGGTCGTTGAACTCCGTATGCCTCACTGAAGCCACTGCCGTCTCCTGCTCGGACGAGCCTTTCTTTCAGGTCTTGGCTAAGTCCTTGCTGGCGGTTTCCAGTCTGACTTATCTGAGTTTATCATGGCCAGACTGGAATGTAGGAAGTTCATCTTCGCCGATGCAACTATCCGTCACGAGCCTAACAAGCTCGTGAAAAGCTCGATCTGGGGACCTAACCTCTTCCCTGAAGAGGAGGTCACTAGTGTTATTAGCCGAGGCTACACGGCCAACCAAAGTCTTCGCTCTCGCTGGGGCATTTCAGCCTACAAGCGCAAGACCCCAGAATCTGGCCGTCCCCCCAATCGAGAGGAGGCAAACGATTCAGGAGGCATAAGAGGCCCCACCATCAGGCGGTAGTCAAGCCGTCCCGGTCTCGGCAGTGGCACAGCCTTCCACTTCTAAGGCCCACCCCAACAGTATGTGCTGGTCCAACCAGCTGCACCCTCATATGTGGCCTCACCAGCATACAACCCCACATATGAGGGCCGTGGTTATTTTCACGGCCTTAATAGGGTTGCAAGGGGGAGGAAGGGCAAACCCCCCACAGAGGAAAGCCCAACACCACCCCAAGGGAAGACCTGGACGTGGTAGGGGGAATAAACCCGCTCCCTCCCACTGAGAGAACACAGGTAGGTGGTCGCCTGTTTTGGTTCAGGGACCAATGGACCTTCAGCCCTTGGGCACACAGCATTGTGTCCAAGGCCTAGGATGGAGCTGGATCAAAAACCCTCCTCCTCTAACCAGGTTTTACCAGCCACCCACATCAATCCTAAAGGATTATGTGACAGAATTGCTCAACAAACGAGCAATAAAGAAAGTAAGGCACCTAAAGTTTCAAGGCAGGTTATTCACTGTTCCCAAAAAGACTCCGATCAGCAAAGAGTGATCCTGGATCTGTCGCGTCTAAATCTCTACATAAAATGCGACAAATTTCGCATGCTTACGGTAGCTCAGGTGCGGACTCTACTTCCGCGTGGAGCCGTCACCACCTCTATCGATCTTTCAGACGCTTATTATCACGTCCCGGTTGCGCGGAACTTCTCTCAGTTCCTCGGTTTCAGACTCGGGAATCAAGCCTACTCCTTCAGGGTCATGCCCTTCGGTCTGAACATTGCGCCCAGGATATTCACCAAGCTGGCGGACACGGTAGTTCAGCAACTCCGGTCTCAAGGGATATCCCTAGCAGCATATTTGGACGATTGGATAATTTGGGCACCAACAGTTCGGTGTCAGAAGGCCACGTCCATAGTCATCAATTTCCTGGAGTCGCTGGGTTTCCAACTGAACAGAGAGAAGTCCCGCCTGACTCCGGAGTCCCGGTTTCAGTGGCTGGGTCTCCAGTGGGATCTGTCATCTCACACGTTGTCCCTCCCGCCTCCCAAGAGGAAAGAGATAGCATCTCTCACCAGGAGATTTCTCAAAAATCCATCAGCATCCCGCCGGTCCCAAGAAAGAATCCTTGGGTCTCTTCAGTTTGCCTCAGTGACAAACCTGCTCTTAAAAGCAAAATTAAAAGACATAAACAGAGTGTGGCGGAGTCGAGCCAATGTCAAGCTCAGAGACAAGGTCTCCTCTATCCCTCAAATCTTAAAGACAAGACTGCGACCTTGGGCCTCAGTCAAGGCCTGTCCAAAACAGTTCCACTTCAATTTCCCCCTCCGGCACTAGTAGTTCACACAGGCGCTTCCCTAAGCGGCTGGGGGGGATATTCACCAAAACAAAAGTACAAGGAACGTGGTCCACAATGTTTCAGCAGTTCCATATAAACACCCTGGAAGCTATGGCGGTCTTTCTAACTCTGAAGAAAATCCGCCCCCAACCGTTCATATCAGGTTGGTATTGGACAGCGCAGTGGTAGTTCATTGCATCAACAGGGGCGGCTCCAAATCAGGCCGAGTAAACCAAGTAATGGTTGCTATCTTCTCCCTGGCGAACAAGCACGGCTGGCACCTGTCAGCCACCCACCTAGCGGGGTGCGGGCGTGGTGGCGGATTCCCTGTCCAGGACTGCTCCGTTGGAGGCGGAGTGGTCCCTGGACGTGGAATCTTTCAAATGGATTTGCCGCCCGTTCGGGCCTCCAAGTGGATCTGTTCGCAACGGAGAGCAACTTCAAGCTCCCCTGTTATGTGGCCCCAACCTGGACCCTCAGGCGTTCGCCATAGACGCAATGACAGTAGATTGGAACAATTGGGAGAAGATTTATCTTTTCCCCCAATAAACTTACTGCTGAAAGTTTTACACAAACTCAGGACATTCAAAGGTCAATTAGCCCTAGTAGCTCCCTATTGGCCGAAGAGCAATTGGTTCCCTCTTCTTCAGGAACTGGGATTACGAGTCTTCGATTCCCAAGCCCATTCTGACTCAGACAGTACAAACCAAGACTGTGTCAGCTTCCTCAAGAATTCAGAATGCCCTAGTTTTATGGACTTTATAAAATTCGCAGCTCAAAAGGAGCAAACATTGACCCTGTCAACACTCTGTTTTTAGAATCAGATAAAAGAGATTCTACTATTAGACAGTATGACTCAGCAGTCAAAAAATTAGCCTCCTTCCTAAAGCATCTGAAGCCAAAATCATGACAGCTAATTTAGGAGTTTCCTTCTTTAGATCATTGTTTGAGAAAGGCCTTGCTCCGGCCACTATTACCACAATCAAGTCAGCATTAAAGAAAGTATTTCTTTACGGCTTTAAAATCGACCTTACAGATTCCTACTTTTCATCTATCCCCAGAGCATGCGCTCGTCTGAGACCAGTATCACGCCCACAGTCTGTTACGTGGTTTCTCAATGATGTTCTTAAGTTAGCATCAGAGATTGGATAACTTTCATTGCTCTTATCAGGATCTGTTAAGGAAGACTTTATTTTTGATTAGCTTGGCTTCAGGTGCTAGAATCTCAGAGCTGTCGGCTCTCACTAGAGGTGATAATTTTGTTAACTTCCTCCCGTCTGGAGAAGTCCTCCTTTCCCCTGACCCTAGATTTTTAGCTAAAACGAAGACCCACAGGACAGGTGGTCTCCTTGGAAGGTGGTGCCCCTTCCTCAAGACCAGTCTTTATGTCCAGTTTATACACTAAATCTTACCTTTTAAGAACTCCACAGAGTAAGTCGGGTCCTCTTTTTATCAGGGAGAAAGGTGGTACTCTTTCACTAAATGCTATAAGACAACAAATTTTGTATTTCATTAAACAAGCCAACCCAGATTCAGTTCCCAAGGTTCATGATATTCGAGCAGTTGCTACTTCCATTAATTACTTTCATAATATGGACTTTTCAGAGTTATCTAAATATACAGGGTTGGAAATCACCTCTAGTGTTTAAACGCCACTATTTAAAAACACTCGAAGCCCTGAAATTTTCTACCATAGCTGTGGGAAGTGTCATCTCCCCACCTTAATTAATCATATCCTTGTCCTTTCCTTTCCCCCCCGCCCGCCTGCCTCATTTACTTCTCTGCTTATTCTCCTGGTTGATTATGCCTCACTGCCTGGCTCCTCATATTGATGTTTCTTGTACCTGTTGATGGAAAAAGCTGTAATCTGACATGCCATGATTGTTTTTTCTTGTGGGGTACTGGACAGTTTTTATTTGGCTCCATGTACCCCAGATATATGTATATATATATATATTTTCATTGATTTTGTCTCTTATATGTTTAGCCTAAGTTTACGTGTATAGTATTAAGGTTGTATATTTGCAGTTATTTTTACACATTTCATGTTTCACCTTTTTTGCTTTTAAGTAATTTTAAGATTTTTTGAGGTTTTTTCCCATCAAACCGGGGACCTTTGTCATGTTTCATAGTATTAAGTTTTTTGGTGTGCCTTAGATTTAATATGCCTTAGTCTTAGTATTCTTGCTATGGAAGAGATTCCTTAATTAAAATTATTTTCATGGTAAAACTTTTGCCTTTTCTTCAGATTACCCCCATTTCTTTTTCCTGTAGTTGCAGCCTTGGCATGATTCTCTATCACTATTTCACCGGCTGACACGGGACTGGACTCAGAAAAGGGATTTTGACAAAGGAAAAATCTATTTCTGAGGAAGGTCCCGTGTCACCCGGTGACCCTCCCTGAATCACCTAGTACTCTCCCCTACTTGCACATGCCAAGTCTGGGGTTAGTGCTAGCATGGAATGAGTGTAGGTGGCGCTGGTGTCGCCGTCCTGGCGGGTGTTGAGGTGTGGGGGCTGTAACGGCTCACCGCTCTGTTCTGGGGTTTTGATAAGGAGATATCTTTCGAGTAGGTTTCCGTGGTAGTGGTATTTCACTCACCCCTTCTTATACCGACGTCTTCCTTGGAGAAGGCGCTCGACTGGGGGTAACCCCAGCTTTCCTTAAGCTCTTTTTCTCTGGTATATCTAGCATTTTATACCTAGAAATTCGTGCTGTAATGGAATTTCACCGGGTGACACGGACCTTCCTCAGAAATAGATTTTTCCTTTGTCAAAATCCCTTTTACAGTATGCACTAATTTTAAAATATTAATTAGTATTATGTTAAAGATTAAATAATAACATTAAATAAAAATAATAATTCTCTCTCTTATTTAAATGAGAATTTTTCCAACATGTAATGTGTACGTATGTTTCTTTTGTATGATAAATGATCTACCCAATACAGTAAGTACTAATTTTCAAATAATAATAATAATAATAATAATAATAATAATAATAATAATATAACAATATTTTCCATACATTTGTATAGTAAATTTTTTAACATTTCAAACAAACAAATAGTGATTCCCCATCTTTTTCTCCTCGACTTGAGAAAGGAGGCTCATGGATTTCAATCTTTTGATGTTGTATGGAGATATTCTCCTCTCTCTCTCTCTCTCTCTCTTCTCTCTCTCTCATCTCTCTCTCTCTCTCTCTCTCTCTCCAAAGGGTAGAATGTGAGAAATGGATACTTAGTTCAGCCCTTCTCTCTCTCTCTCTCTCTCTCTCTCAAGAGAAAGATACTGTTTGTGTGTGTGTGTGTGTGTTCATAGTGTTTTAAAATGTGTAGTAAAGGTAATACATCTTTGGAAGACAAAAGACAAACATACATTTTTTTTTGTCTGAGAGATTAAAGAGATAAACACTCTCTCTCTCTCTCTCTCTCTCTCTCTCTCTCTCTCTCTCTCTCTCTCTCTCTCTCTCTCTCTCTCTTTGGCTGGAATGGTTAGAAGTACATATGTATATATTTCTAAGGGTACTAATGTTTACAAAGACTTTGAAATGATATTAATAAAGGGATTTTGACAGAGGAAAAATCTATTTCTGAGGAAGGTCCCGTGTCACCCGGTGAAATTCCATTACAGCACGAATTTCTAGGTATAACCTTGCTAGATATACCAGAGAAAAAGAGCTTTCAGGAAAGCTGGGGTTACTACCCCAGTCGAGCGTCTTCTAGGAAGGCGTCGGTATAAGAAGGGGTGAGTGAATTACCACTACCACGGAAACCTACTCGAAAAGATCTCTCCTATCAAAATCCCGGAACAGAGCGGTGAGCCGTTACAGCCCCACACCAAACACCCGCCAGGACGGCGACACCAGCGCCACCTACCTCATTCCATGCTAGCACTAACCCCAGACTTGGCATGTGCAAGAGGGAGGGGAAAGTACTAGGTAATTCAGGGAGGGTCACCGGGTGACACGGGACCTTCCTCAGAAATAGATTTTTCCTCTGTCAAAATCCCTTTTCTGAGTCCAGTCCTGTGTCAGCCGGTGAAAATCGTGATAGAGAATCATGCCAAGGCTGCAACTACCCAGGAAAAAGAAATGGGGGATAATCTGAAGAAAAGGCAAAATTTTACCAAAATAATTTTAATTAAGCAATCTCTTCCATGTAGCAAGAACACTAAGACTAAGGTTATTAAATCTAAGGCACATTAAAAACTTAATACTATGAAACATGGGCAGGTTCCCGACACGACGGAGAAAAAGCCCCAAAAAACCTTAAAATTACTTAAAGCAAATGAAAACATGAAATGTTTTTAAAATAACTGCAAATATAACCTTAATACTATACACGTAAACTTAGGCTAAACACGTAAGAGACAAATCAATCAATATTAATATATACATTCATCTGGGGTACATGGAACCAAATAAAAAAACCGCCAGTACCCTCTGTTGAGAAAAACAATCATGGCATTTCAGATTACAGTTTTTCCATCAACAGGCCTACAAGAAACAACAATATGAGGAGCCAGGCAGTGAGGTATAATCAACCAGGAGAATAAGCAGAAAAGTAAATGAGGCAGGCGGGGGGGAAAGGAAAGGACAAGGATATGATTAACTAAGGTGGGGAGATGACACTTCCCACAGCTATGGTAGAAAATTTCAGGGCTTGAGCGTTTTTAAATAGTGGCGTTTAAACACTAGAGGTGATTTCCAACCCGTAAATTTAGATAACTCTGAAAAGTCCATATTATGAAAGTAATTAATGGGTTAGTAGCAACTGCTCGAATATCATGAACCTTGGGGACTGAATCTGGGTTGGCCTGTTTTATAAAAATTTGTTGTCTTATAGCATTTAGTGAAAGAGTACCACCTTTCTCCCTGATAAAAAGAGGACCCGACTTACTCTGTGGAGTTCTTAAAAGGTAAGATTTAAGTGTATAAACTGGACATAAAGACTGGTCTTGAGGAAGGGGCACCACCTTCCAAGGAGACCACCTGTCCTGTGGGTCTTCGTTCTTAGCTAAAAATCTAGGGTCAGGGAAAGGAGGACCTCTCCAGATGGGAGGAAGTTCACATAATTATCACCTCTAGTGAGAGCCGACAGCTCTGAGATTCTAGCACCTGAAGCCAAGCTAATCAAGAACAAAGTCTTCCTTAACAGATCCTGATAAGAGCAATGAAAGTTATCCATCTCTGATGCTAACTTAAGGACGTCATTGAGAAACCACGTAACAGACTGTGGGCGTGATACTGGTCTCAGACGAGCGCATGCTCTGGGGATAGATGAAAATAGGAATCTGTGAGGTCGATTTTAAAGCCGTCAAGAAATACTTTCTTTAATGCTGACTTGATTGTGGTAATAGTGGCTGGAGCTAGGCCTTTCTCAAACAATGATCTAAAGAAGGAAACTCCTAAATTAGCTGTCATGATTTTGGCTTCAGATGCTTTTAGGAAGGAGGCTAATTTTTTTATTGCTTGACTGCTGAATCATACTGTCTAATAGTAGAATCTCTTTTATCTGATTCTAAAAACAGAGTGTTGACAGGGTCAATGTTTGCTCCTTTTTGAGGCTGCGAATTTTATAAAGTCCATAAAACTAGGGCATTCTGAATTCTTGAGGAAGCTGACACAGTCTTGGTTTGTACTGTCTGAGTCAGAATGGGCTTGGGAATCCGCAGACTCCAACAATCCCAGTTCCTGAAGAAGAGGGAACCAATTGCTCTTGTGCCAATAGGGGCCTACTAGGCTGAGTTGACCTTTGAATGTCCTGAGTTTGTGTAAAACTTTCAGCAGTAAATTTATTGGAGGAAAAGATAAATCTTCTCCCAATTGTTCCAATCTACTGTCATTGCGTCTATAGGCGATTGCCTGAGGGTCCAGGTTGGGAGCCACATAACAGGGGAGCTTGAAGTTGCTCTCCGTTGCGAACAGATCCACTTGGAGGCCCGGAACCTGGCGGCAAATCCATTTGAAAGATTCCACGTCCAGGGACCACTCCGTCTCCAACGGAGCGTTCCTGGACAGGGAATCCGCCACCACGTTCCGCACCCCTAGGTGGGTGGCTGACAGGTGCCAGCCGTGCTTGTTCGCCAGGGAGAAGATAGCAACCATTACTTGGTTTACTCGGCCTGATTTGGAGCCGCCCCTGTTGATGCAATGAACTACCACTGCGCTGTCCAATACCAACCTGATATGAATCCGGTTGGGGGCGGATTTTCTTCAGAGTTAGAAAGACCGCCATAGCTTCCAGGGTGTTTATATGGAACTGCTGAAACATTGTGGACCACGTTCCTTGTACTTTTGTTTTGGTGAATATCCCCCCAGCCGCTAAGGAAGCGTCTGTGTGAACTACTAGTGCCGGAGGGGGAAATTGAAGCGGAACTGTATTGGACAAGCCTTTGACCGAGGCCCAAGGCCGCAACCTTGTCTTTAAGATTTGAGGATAGAGGAGACCTTGTCTCTGAGCTTGACATTGGCTCGACTCCGCCACACTCTGTTTATGTCTTTTTAACTTCGCTTTTAATAGCAGGTTTGTCACTGAGGCAAACTGAAGAGACCCAAGGACCCTTTCTTGGGACCGGCGGGATGCTGATGGATTTTTGAGGAATCTCCTGGTGAGAGATGCTATCTCTTTCCTCTTGGGAGGCGGAAGGATAGCGTGTGAGATGACAGATCCCATTGGAGACCCAACCACTGAAACCGGGACTCGGAGTCAGGCGGGACTTCTCTCTGTTCAGTTGAAAACCCTAGCGACTCCAGGAAACTTGATGACTATGGACGTGGCTTTCTGACACTCCAGAACTGTTGGTGCCCAAATTATCCAATCGTCCAAATATGCTGCTAGGGATATCCCTTGAGACCGGAGTTGCTGTACTACCGTGTCCGCCAGCTTTGTGAATATCCTGGGCGCAATGTTCAGACCGAAGGGCATGACCCTGAAGGAGTAGGCTTGATTCCCGAGTCCGAGGAACCGAGGAACTGAGAGAAGTTCCGCCAAGAACCGGGACGTGATAATAAGCGTCTGAAAGATCGATAGAGGTGGTGACGGCTCCACGCGGAAGTAGAGTCCGTACCTGAGCTACCGTAAGCATGGAAATTTGTCGTGCATTTTATGTAGAGATTTAGACGCGACAGATCCAGGATCACTCTTTGCTGATCGGAGTCTTTTTGGGAACAGTGAATAACCTGCCTTGAAACTTTAGGTGCCTTACTTTCTTTATTGCTCGTTTGTTGAGCAATTCTGTCACATAATCCTTTAGGATTGATGTGGGTGGCTGGTAAAACCTGGTTAGAGGAGGAGGGTTTTTGATCCAGCTCCATCCTAGGCCTTTGGACACAATGCTGTGTGCCCAAGGGCTGAAGGTCCATTGGTCCCTGAACCAAAACAGGCGACCGCCTACCTGTGTTCTCTCAGTGGGAGGGAGCGGGTTTATTCCCCCTACCACGTCCAGGTCTTCCCCCTTGGGGTGGTGTTGGGCTTTCCTCTATGAGGGGCTTTGCCTCTTCCTCCCCTTGCAACCCTGTTAAGGCCGTGAAAGTAACCACGGCCTTCATATGGGAGGTTGTATGCGGTGAGTCACATATGAGGGTGCAGCTGGTTGGACCAGCACATATTGTTGGGGGTGAGCCTTTGAAGTGGAAGGCTGTGCCACTGCCGAGACCGGGGCCCTCTTGGACTACCGCCTGGTGGGTGAGGCCTCTTATGCCTCCTGAAACGTTTGCCTCCTCTCTCGATTGGGGGCCGCCGATTCTGGGGTCTTGCGCTTGTAGGCTGAAAATACCCCAGCGAGAACGAAGACTTTGGTTGGCCCGTGTAGCCTCGGCCATAACACTTGTGACCTCCTCTTCCGGGAAGAGGTTAGGTCCCCAGATCGAGCTTTTCACGAGCTTGTTGGGCTCGTGACGGATAGTTGCATCGGCGAAGATGAACTTCCTACATTCCAGTCTGGCCATGATGAATTCAGATAAGTCAGACTGGAAACCTGCCAGCAACAGGACTTAGCCAAAACCTGAAAAAAGGCTCGTCCGAGCAGGAGACGGCCGTAGCTTCTGTAAGGCATACGGAGTTCAACGACCGGGCTAACTTAACCCGAGCATCAAACTCCGCTTTCAAAAAGAGCTTCCGGCAGCTTGGGGAGCTGCTCACTAAACTGCGAGGAAGCGCAGAAGGGTCCAGCTTCCCGACCGTGAAAGTGGACGGGCGTCTGTCCAGAACTCGTTACTTCCTGGGAATACCAGGGAAGTAGGGTCTGTCTCCCTTAGCTGAGGAACGGAATACCATCAAAGCACGCTCGGGCGTAGCCAGGCGACTTTGTCCAAACAAGGAGTGGGAAGGTTGTCTCCCAGGGCAAACATTTGAAGTTGCCCTTGAAAGGAGTCAACTTTGTGTTATCTGCCTGCCACTCCGTCAGAGTGCGCGGGGAGAGCCGACTGAGCTTGGTCCCTAGGGACGATGACAGTCTCCCTAGGAACCTTGTCTGACCTAATCAGGCTTCCTCCGTGAGTCTCACGAAGCCTGGGTAAGGGGGCAGGAGATCGGGGGGGAAGAACTCCAATTCCTCCAACCGTCTCGTGCCAAGACCATCAAGAGTCAGCTTGCCATCATGTTGGATGGCCCGGAGAGCGAACCGCCAAGGGTTTCCGACATCGAACGGCGGGAGGTCCGCAGTGTCGGGGATAACATACTGTGGTTCCGGCTGGGGTGGATGAGCCATTCCCTTCCAGTATGTTATCATGACTGGCCAGCTTCTCAAAATCTTACTGTTAAATCTTGAATCCAGGTCCTCCGTAAATGTCGTTTATAAAGCTGGTTGCAAAGGCCTCTGCATCGAAAGCAGGTTGGCGAGGAGGGCTTGGTTTTGCAGCCCTCTTACTCGCGCCTTTGCTGGAGGAACCAGACTTGCTCCCGGAGGCTACAGGTCCTGAGACCTTAGCCTTCGACGGGGAAAGGCAATGCCTTCTTGGAAGACGAGGACTTGAAGCCCTTCGCCTTCCATGAAGTCTTCAACTTCAACTTGGGGATAGCAGATGGAGCTCTATCACCCAAGGAGGAAGACTTCACAAAGCCTGCAAAAGAAGAAATGATGAAGCAGGGGAGTCAAATAAAGGGGGCCCGCCCCAACAACCTCACCTACCTCACCACTTACCACCTGGTCCTGCTCTACAGCCATTGGTTCCAGGTCCAGATTAATGGCGCGGCACATCCTCCGAGACCTCAGCGTAGAGGATATCCACTTGGGGTGGCTGGGTCTCATCCGGATCTGCTGGATGATAGGGGTGGCCAGATCTTCAGGCACTGCTGCCGCCACCCGTGCGCCGGGGTAGAGCAAGTCCCTCAACCTGGCGTCGAGGACGTGGGCTTCCCCGACGGAACGTTCCTGTCCAAACCCAGCCACCCAGGCCCGGAGGGGATCCAAGGCAGACTTCTTGGAAGTTTCATCCGCCTGTAAGAAAACCAACAATTAGCTAAGGACTGAAAAACATTCCGGGAAACCACATAAACAATGTATAATATACAATATGAGGAGCAAAACAAGAGTAATGTAAAGACTGTCACTTACCAACTCATCCTGGACAGTTGTGCAGAGAGCAAAGCAAACCTCACAACCATCAGGGTGCCAAACAATCAGGTCATCCAGGCGGACCGCACAACCAGCGTGGGTCCGACAAACTCGTGACCGTAAGGTTGTTGGAGGAGGCGGTGCACACCCGGCTCCTCACAGCGAACAGTCTGTAAGAAGAAAACATGAACCTCCCACCTAAGCAAACTAAAGCTGGCAGGCCGAAAATTCAACTGCAACCGAATACTCCGTGGAGAAGAACTCCCTTTTCATAAACTGGGCCAAAAGCTCTAAATTACACAGAGTGGAAGGTAGGATTTTCAGACCCCGAGATACTCCGGGAATGAAGGGGAGAGACCAGGAACTAACCATAAGGGCTGCCAGTAAAATAACGGCTTTACCCTGGTATAGGACCGGACTCACAATTTATATATAAATAAATAAAGGAGAGTACTCAAGATAATAACAGACTTATCTAAAAATAAAAACAAAATAACAATAACAAGTGATGGTAAGAACTTCAAAGAGGACGGAGGGATCCGCTCCCCTATAAAAAAAAAAACTTCATTGCTCTTACTTCCCGCCGGAGAAACAAGACGGGCAAAATGCTCATATGTTCATAACATAGGGTGAAGCAAAATATATACCCTGTCAACGTAACCCGACGAGATAAGGTGAACAGTGACTCCCGAACACGTTCGAGTAAACAAACCACCAACCCCAATACAGCGATGCTGGGAACAATATGGGAGGGAGCGAATCCCTCAACCAACAAGAGAGTCCCTGAACTCGGAGAAAACGCCATCTAGCGTCACCCGCACGAGTAGAGCAAGGCTGGAGAGGAGGAGGGGGAGGGGGAGGGGGAGGAGGAGGTAGGCTACCAGGAAGGAACAGGAGACGGGAGAAACATATCACCCGCTCAACTGCACCTGCACCACCTCCCAGACCATGAATCTTGGAGGGGTGATGACTGGAAGCAACCAACCCGAAGCCCGACTCCTACCTAGGCGAAGCCTAATATAGGACCTAACCTTTAGTATAGGCTAGGAAAAGGAGTGTAAAAGGGAAGGAGGAAGCAACTGGGAGAGAAATTTTGTGCCGAGAACCAGCCGGGATCGAGAATGGCAGGCAAGGGGCGACTAGCCTAGAGGAAACACATCCTAAGAACTCGATTCCCCCAATTGGAGGAAGAGAACTAAGGGGCTCACTCTGCCCACCAAAAAACGATCCCGGAGGAAACAGCAACAAAACTCCCTCAACCTGAGCTCCACACCCAGGGCAAAGGGAAGGAAGCAAACAAGCCTACTCCACCAAATAACCAACACTCATAAAAAAACTAAAATGTGCTCAACGGGCGTAGCCTACCACAGGAAGCGGTTAGATCTGAGAGGCTGCCGCCAGCACCCGAGGTAAACCACACAATAAAAAAAATAAAAAAATAAAATTAAAAATAAAACTAAAAGAGAGCACCATCTTCAATCAAAATAATTAGCCTACTAGTAAGACCAAAATAAAGGAACCCAACCTGGGGGGGACCTGGACGGGGCATCACTCCCCAAAGGCCAGTGGGCCAATGGATCGTAATTGATAAAACAAAAAGGGGGCCAGCCACGCAAGGAACCACCAGGAAGGGAACCAATGGGGGCAAAAATATCTATAACGATTTAGGAGACAACTCCAACTTGAAAAGAACAGAAGGAGCCATTTCTTTTTCGAAATGGCTGGCTGGGGACGCCTTGGCATGATTCATAATAAGATCTCGATATTTATGAAAATACGAGACTATAACAGCCAAAAAATAGAACAAAACCCCACAAGAAGATGGTACTTAACTTGGAAATGGTAAAGCTGCTCGATGCCATCGTAGAAGCAGAAAAAATCCAAAATGATGGAAGAGCACACAAAACAAATCTGGGGTTCACGTGCTAGAAAATGGAATGAGGTAGGTGGCGCTGGTGTCGCCGTCCTGGCGGGTGTTTGGTGTGGGGGCTGTAACGGCTCACCGCTCTGTTCCGGGGATTTTGATAAGGAGAGATCTTTCGAGTAGGTTTCCGTGGTAGTGGTAATTCACTCACCCCTTCTTATACCGACGCCTTCCTAGAAGACGCCGACTGGGGGTAGTAACCCCAGCTTTCCTGAAAGCTCTTTTTCTCTGGTATATCTAGCAAGGTTATACCTAGAAATTCGTGCTGTAATGGAATTTCACCGGCTGACACGGGACTGGACTCAGAAAATATATTTTATCCTAAAACATGTAATATATAATATATTTATATTTAGATTTGATGTAGGATGATATTTCTACATTTGGTATTTGAACTTTCAAGATAGGCAATTATAAAACATTTATAATAATCTATTTTAAATCATTTTAAATTTTTATATCTGGAAAAGATCTCCCATAGACTTAGGGGTTTACTGTACTTTTCTTCCTTTGGGTGTCTTGAAAATGATGTAACCTGCACTTTGATCGAGCTTTTCATAAAAAAA
Organism: Macrobrachium rosenbergii; assembly: GCF_040412425.1. NCBI lineage: Eukaryota > Metazoa > Arthropoda > Malacostraca > Decapoda > Palaemonidae > Macrobrachium > Macrobrachium rosenbergii. The sequence goes on along the minus strand of NC_089795.1, from coordinate 15,169,750 downwards.
AAAATCCAAATTTTGACCATTCTGCCATTTTGGAGCCATATTAAAGTTCAGTCTTCCATTGGACTGGCGACATAAACCCAGAACATGTGCTGTAACCTCGGAAATAATTTTTGATGAATATATTTGAAATAGCAATGTAAATTAATAATGATGTACCTGTGTACATGTAACCAAGAAAAGTGAGGATACAGTTTTCATTAGACTGCCTGAATTTTAATTTTTTCAGATCGGAATGATATTTGTAAATGACATTAATTTAATTATTTGAATCTTATATATATTAAAATATAATAGTAAAAGTAAACGTTCACAGTTATTGAGATTTTGAAGATAAACATGCTCCGTACTGCAGTTCTCTAATTTCACCAAATGATAGTTTTGGGTTTAAAATGTTACATAAGTTTTGTTGATGTTATTTATCTGCCAGATTTATATATTATATTGTTTGTCTGCACATTAATCTTATTCTGACTGTAAAATTTGGCTTCTATGAGATTTTGAAAAGTAAAAAATATCTTTTGGTGAACGAAATTCACTGAAAAGTGTTCCTGAACTTCCCAGAGACTGTATGAGGCATTAATCTAACCAAAATTGTGCTATGGATGTGATGTATTCATATCTGTCCTTCCACATAGAATAAAAAATCTAAACACTGGATAATCTTGGAGGTCTGGATAGCCAAGGAGCATTCTTTGTCTTATAAGCATTCTGATCTCCTCTCCATTGAAAACATATTGGTAGATGCTAAAAACCTCTGAAGTTTCATTTCCAGAACATACTGCAGGCTTGTATGCTGGATAAATTTAGACCCTCAAAAAAATCTAACTCTAGCAGCTATCAAAAAAAGGTCTTGTCTGAAGTATATGAATAGGTTTGTCCAATCTAGAACCATGCCATCTACTGCCCAGGCTTGAGGGTCTGGTACTGGTGAGCCTTACAACTGGAGATGATGATTCAGCTTCGTTGCAAAGACAGCGATTTATTCAGGTTAAGAACTCTCTCCAAAAACACAAACTGGAGAGTTTAAAGTCCATTCATGGAGAGTACAATAAAATACTCTGGACGAAATAGCATGTTGTATTTGAACATTCTGTATCAAGCACTAAACTGGGGCATTGTTCCTATCCCCTGTCCTGAGGAGTAAATCCATGGTGATGGTTACCAAGTTTTCTGACTTTGTGCTTTCACCTTCTTACATAAATCAGAGATGTTGAGTTGTTTGAGATGACAGAAATTACTGTGCTGGTCACTGCACTTTCCAGCCTCTGCAGCCCCTTCTGGATAGCCAACAACTCCTTGTAGTTTATGTGAAGATTTGCTTTACTTGATCTACCATACTCCTGCTAACACTAAGTTCTTGATTCTTATAAAAACAATTGCTCAAGCCATCTTATGGAAGAGGCATCTGATAAGTGAGAGGTTTGGGCTCATTACACTCTAGAGACTTATAGGCAGTACTTCTTCGGACATCCACCTATGAAGGTAAGGGAACAGTTCTTGGCTCCATGGCACCAACTTGTGGACAGGCTGTCTCTCTCTGTGCCAGTGCCTCTTCAAGTGCAACTGAAGCAGTCTTATCCGTAGTTAAGCACCTGGGACTAATTTCTCCAGAGAATATATGTGACTTAACAGAGACAGCTAGCATTTGGCAGGCATGCTCTCTGAGGCGGAGAATTCTCTTGCGATTGATAAGAGATTGTTTACTCAAGTACGTGTTGTAAAAACCTTGAAAAGAACCAAATTGAGCATCATGCTCAGGTAGGTCACTCTTTAAGTTGGTTCCAGAGAAGACTTTGCAACATTTATAGGTAACCCTACAGCTTTCATAAGCCCAGTACTAGCTCTCTTGCTTTCAGGCAATCCTCCCTGGACTTCAGTGATAATCCAATCGTTCAGTTAGTGAAGAATCTTTACTCATAGTAAGTGAAGCCATTTTGCAAAGAGGGATAAAACCCTGGTGAAAACTTGAGGTGCAGAACTTAGTCTGAAACCGAGAGCTCAAAATTGAAATGTCTTTCCCTGAAGACAAAGTGTAGGAACTTCCTTGAATGTTGGTGAATGGGGACACGAAAGTACACATCTTTCATGTCCACCATAAACATCCATAACCCCTTCTCCAAGACTGCCAAGACCATGGAGTAAAACTCCATGGAAAAAGGGGACAGTTGGACACAGAGGTTGAACTTGGATAGGGCCAGGGCAGGCCTCCAACCTCCCATTGCCTCTGGAATTATCCTAGCCAGTTTGTAAAAAATATTAAATAGCCTGTTGGAGTCCTCTATTACTGAAGGATTAACAGAGAAGAGACTTCCTGACTCAACACCTGTCTCTTCTCTAGGTTGCCCTTGTATGACTGAATGATTATGGGATGGTTTGAAAGAGGAGGCAAACTCCTGAAAGGAATGCAATAACCTTCCAAAAGTATTTTTACCCATGCCTCTACCTCTACGTGTTCCCACACTCGAGCGAAGTGGCCCAACCTGCCACACACAGGTACCTGAGGGCTTGAGGAGATATTCTTTATCACACATGATTCTTGCTATAAGACAAGGAATTAAACTTCCCTCCCTTTGCAGAATGAAATCTGGAACCTTGCTGCTGAAAAGACACTTTCTTCCTTCCTGAGCTTGGAAAGAAAGACCTAGTAAAAGAGGTAGTATTGCCCAAAGAACATTTAAAGAAAGAGGAAGAGGCAGGAGACCTCCCTTTAGAGGCCAGGGATTGGTGGATAAAAGTCCTATTTTTGGTTTTCTCAGTCTCCACGGCTATAGATGCAGACAGCTTGACGTCTATTATCTTCCCAAATGGATGAGCGGAAACTAATGACTGTTCACTAAGAAGAGAGACTGAAGGAACCAGCAGAGAGCAAAGTTGCTCTCTCCTGTGAACTTTAAGGTTGCTCATGATGTGAGACAGCTCCCCTATCATATCATGAAAAGCCTTGTCTAGGAAGTAAAAAATTAAGGCCTTAACAAAAGGATCCCTGGCCAAAGGAGATGGAAGTTTACCAAACTCCTTCAAGCACTGTTCAACAGTGTTCAGCATGATTCACTGAAAAACAGCTTTGATGGTGTTAGCCAAGCTCTTATACATATTCTCAACCTCTTGAATTGAGAAATAGGAAAATTGTTGGCAATGACTAGGCCTGAAAATCATGGACAAAAAAAGAGCCATCCACTCTTTTTTTGTCCATGATTTTTCCGGTCAAAATAGGAGCATTTGCTGGATCAGGAGAAAAGAGGGAAAAACTCCCCTGTCTGATACACTGTAGCCTTCCTGGCAGACAAAGGGAGACAAAAAGAAGATCCTTTAGAGGAGATTTTTTCTTGAAAAGCCTTAGCAATAGAGTTTACAATCTCCTAAGTTTTCATATTCTGACAGCCTAAGGGAAGGGAAAAGCAAATAGTTGTTCCAACCTGAAGCTCTGAGAGAAGGCTAGAAAAGAGCCTGAGTGCTCTCCACCAAAGATCTGCAGATATCTGTCCAAACACAACTGGAATCAGTGCCTTAAAAACTGAGTGGACAGATTCTAAGTGTTCCTCTTCCTTATCTGAAACCTGAAGGAATTGCATAAAGGAAACACTGACAGGAGGAGCTGGGCCTGGATGAGTCTCCTCATCCACGACAAATGAAGTAGCCACAGATGCAGATGGTCTTGCAAGACCAGGCGCTAAATAATTCTGATAATCCACTTTCTGAAGATACTTGAACAGTGAAAAGTCTCTCTCCAACATCAATGGAGACAATACATGAGACACGGGGAGCAAGAACTCTTTTTTGGGTGACTTTCTTTCTAACACAGGAAAAGTTACACACCTCACATGAACTTGAACCTGTTCGCATGGACTTAACTCCTCCTTTAGTGCGCCATGAAGACTCTGCTGCATCGATGCCACCATGAAATGAATCCTTATGGCCTGCTATCTTCATGGATTTGCTGACAAATCCTGAAATAGACTCGACAAGTCTTGTGTGGCCTCAACAGAATGCATATGTGGAAGTGCATGACGCTTGCCTTCATGCCTCCCATGGCCTCAAGCGTCGGTTTTCACCATGGAATCCAAAGACTCACAGGTGAACACTTGAACTATCTTGGATGCTTAGTCTTTGCTTCAGAAAGACAGCCCATTTTTGAAAAAGCTCTCGGACACAGATATACATCTGTAAAGTTGTTGAAATAAAAACTTGGACTATCCAGATACAGAATGGGTGATCTGGCACAAATGAATTCTACCTGAATGCCTATTTCAGACTCAGGACTCCTGCAGATGCCTGCAGGAGCAACATCAATCACTGCTATGGATTCTGGATCAAGTTAAATGTGCCTTGGATGAGTTAACAGGATAACCATGGGACAAGGAATAAAATGAAGGTCTTGACCAACATCACCATACCATTCTGTCTTTTAGGTGAGCACAATCCAGCGATTGTCCATTGAGGACTGAGAACAAAGGCAAGACACAGAAAGCACAGTCCTTGAACATCCTCGGTGTTAGTCCTCATCTGAAACCCCAGGAAACCAGGCCTGATCAACTGGGGGAGCCAGGTGACAGGCATTAGGCTACCCACAGAGAGCAAAGGAATGAAGGGACACTGTCCAGGAACCCAGTGGGCAAATGTAAATTTTTTTACACAAAAATTCAATTCTAGATTTAACTGAATAAATATCTGACTGCATTAAATCTAACCCAGTACCTGCTGAGCTGATTTTAGTTGGTGTAGAAGGATCTAAATCTAGAGAAAGAATCCAATAGACCTTACTATTCTTCTTGACCAGGTGTTAATTCTAAAGAACACCTATTTAGATTCAAAACTAGCTGTTCTCTTTACCCACTTTCTATATGTCTGTCCTTAGTTCTAATTCAACAATTGAATCTTCCCATCTCTTCCAAAGACCAATCCTTTGCAATAGTCACAATTCACCCTCAGTGATCAATGCATATTTGGATGAGTATCGTTACTTCAATGAACCCAATCTGGTCTTAAATCAATAACCCTTGCAATCTAATTGATCTGATAGGGACCACTGAGAAGAATTCATAATTAAAACAAACCACAAAATAGGTGATCCAATTGTTAACTGAAAAAACACCTTTTGAAATAATTCACAGCACTTGTCTACACAAAAGTATTTCATTGGCAAGAAAAGAAACACAACCAAAACTATAGCTGTCTTACCCCACTCTCCAAAAAGTTGGGAAACTGAACCAATTGTTTCAATCTTTTACTTGTCAACCCGTCATAAAGCCTTACAGATAAAGCAAATAATCTGGGTAATTTCACAGAAAAGATGCTTTTAAATGTGAAATGCATTGCAACTACAAGTATTTGAAAATTGCTCTTTATACCTATGGGACTTATCTTTCAATTTCCAAGCATCCAATTAAAACTAAGCACATCTGTTGGGAATAAAAACACTGATGTATGCTTACTTAAGTTAATGAAACTAAAGCATCTTTAGCTGAAGAACTTTCAAAATTTTATGGAATGGTGGTACACCTGAATATTAAAATAAATTACCACCAGCTTCATGGTAAGTTCAATAAAAAATAAATAAATAACATGAAGCATATTTATATTTTACATATATATTAGACAAAACATAGATTCCTTCAAAATTTCATACTTAAAATATTCTAAATTTTATATGATTGTGGTGACAAAAAAATTGAAAAACAATCTTGAGGGAAGTGATTATTTAGGAGAAATTTGCTTTATCACAACCCTATCAATCATATATACTGTCCACATTCATGGTTTTCTAAATGCTCCCAAACTGGAATGGTCTTTTGTCTAAAACAAGAAGATAGTAGTCTCAATGTTCATATGCCACCTGACATCCCCTCATTATGCATTAGCTATTTGATTGTTCTTTTTTTTTCAAAATTTCCTTCCTTTGGGAAAAATTTCACATTTCACAAGTGTTTTCAGTCACTGATGTACTAGGCCACCAGCTCCAAGCTTTTCTGCTAATTTTAGTAATTACAGTACTGTACATTACACTGGCTCATCAGATTTCATTACTTACTGGATGAATCACTGAGTCTGAATAAAAATATCTTTATCTTTACTTTGTTTTGGTTTTGGAAATAAAGAATAAACAATTATTTATTTGTGTATTAAAGTGCCCGAATACTGTGTTGATATGGTTACATAATGTAATATGCTTGCTAGACATTGTTTAATTTGTGCAAAAATTAATGATTTTAACAGTGATTTTTTGTTCATCTGGCACAGGAGTCAAAATTTTGATTGTTTAGTTAACATAAACTGTACTGTACCATTGGAAGAATATACAGTATGTACTTGGGATCTTAATGAGGTTTGAATTGGCAATCACAAAGACTGGAGAATCAAGGTGTGGATTCAAACATAAGAAAAATTGCTTTATATGAATTTTACCTAAAGTGATTTGATTGTACAGTACTGAAAAATGTGCTCAAAATCTGTATGCATATTACACAGAGGAAATTATTGTTATTTGAAGGTATAAAAATATTCCTTGCAGGAATTCACTGATATGATTGCCTCCTGCTTCTTTGTTTCCCTGTGCAAGGAAAAACCATCAAAAATTTTATGAATTGTCTAACCTAACTGAAACCCAAACCCCATGAGTTTGGAAGATCATTGTTTCTCAATTACATAAAATTTAACCTCTGACTAGGCAAAATCAAATAATTCAATTAACAGAATAATCTACACTTGGGTGATGTAGTATGCTTCTCACAAAAATTTACACACAATATGATGGTTTTGAGGAAAATTGGACTGAAATTAAAATTCAAAGCACTATTGTTTGCAAAATATCAAAAACATCCAAGGTACTGTTTTGTGTTCAATTGTATTTTGACTGAAATCTCAAATAATTGCCCCAAACACTGGTTTGGAAGTTGTCTTCAAGGTACCTTTTGTATCAAAATTGATTTTGACTGAAATGCAGGGAAAACTGTAATTCATGCAAATTTGTAGCAAATTGTCTTCCATAAGGTACTGTTTGTGTTCTATAAAAAATTTTTAGGTGTGAATAATTATAAACAAAAGAGCATCAACATTAGAAAAACTAATAAGTAGAATGATCTCTCTCTCTCTGTAAAATCTCACAAATCTGGAATTTAAGTCACATGGGGCCATTTTTACATTTAAATCAATATTTATCTAATTATAAATTACATAAAAAATTGGATTACATAATGTAGTGTTAAAGGGATTTTGACAGAGGAAAAATCTATTTCTGAGAAGGTCCGTGTCACCTGGTGAAATTCCATTACAGCACGAATTTCTAGGTATAACAATGCTAGATATACCAGAGAAAAAGAGCTTTCAGGAAAGCTGGGGTTACTACCCCCCAGTCGATCGTCTTTATAGAAGACGTCGGTATAATGAAGGGTGAGTGAAATACCACTACCACGGAAATATACTCGAAAGATCTCTCCTTATCAAAACCCCGTAAAGAGCGGTGAGCCGTTACAGCTCCCACACTCAACACCCGCCAGGACGGCGACACCAGCGCCACCTACTTCATTCCATGCTAGCACTAACCCCAGACTTGGCATGTGCAAGAAGGGGAGAGTACTAGGTGAGTTCAGGGAGGGTCACCGGGTGACACGGGACCTTCCTCAGAAATAGATTTTTCCTCTGTCAAAATCCCTTTTCTGAGTCCAGTCCCGTGTCAGCCGGTGAAATAGTGATAGAGAATCATGCCAAGACTGCAACTACTGGAAAAAAGGGGGTAATCTGAAGAAAAACAAAAGCTTAACACAAATAATTTTAATTAAGGAATCTCTTCCATGAAAAAAGAATACTTAAAACTAAAGGTATAGTAAATCTAAGGCACATCAAAAAACTTAGCACTACAAACAAGGGGAGGTCCAAACAACATGGGGAAAAAAAACTCAAAAATCTTAAAATTACTTAAAGGTAGTGAAACATGAAATGTGCACAAAATAAGCAAATACAACCTTAAAACTATACATGTAAACTTAGGCTAAACACAAGTAAGAGACAAGACTAATGAAAGATTAACATACACAATTATCTGGGGTACATGGAGCCAAATAAAAACTGTCCAGTACCCATAAGAAAAAACAATCATGGCATGTCAGATTACAGTTTTCCATCATACAGATACAAGATATATCAATATGAGGAGCAAGGCAGTGAGGCATAAACAACCAGGAGAATAAGCAGAGAAGTAAATGAGGCAGGCGGGCGGGGGAAAGGAAAGGAAAGGATATGATTAATTAAGGTGGGGAGATGACACTTCCCACAGCTATTGTAGAAAATTTCAGGGCTTCGAGTGATTTTAAATAGTGGCGTTTAAACACTAGAGGTGATTTCCAACCCGTATATTTTGATAACTCTGAAAAGTCCATATTATGAAAGTAATTAATGGAAGTAGCAACTGCTCGAATATCATGAACCTTAGGAACTGAATCTGGGTTGGCTTGTTTAATGAAATACAGAATTTGTTGTCTTATAGCATTTAGTGAAAGAGTACCACCTTTCTCCCTGATAAAAAGAGGACCCGACTTACTCTGTGGAGTTCTTAAAAGGTAAGATTTAAGTGTATAAACTGGACATAAAGACTGGTCTTGAGGAAGGGGCACCACCTTCCAAGGAGACCACCTGTCCTGTGGGTCTTCGTTTTTAGCTAAAAATCTAGGGTCAGGGGAAAGGAGGACTTCTCCAGATGGGAGGAAGTTAACAAAATTATCACCTCTAGTGAGAGCCGACAGCTCTGAGATTCTAGCACCTGAAGCCAAGCTAATCAAAAATAAAGTTTTCCTTAACAGATCCTGATAAGAGCAATGAAAGTTATCCAACTCTGATGCTAACTTAAGGACGTCATTGAGAAACCACGTAACAGAATGTGGGCGTGATACTGGTCTCAGACGAGCGCATGCTCTGGGGATGGATGAAAAATAAGAATCTGTAAGGTCGATTTTAAAGCCATAAAGAAATACTTTCTTCAATGCTGACTTGACTGTGGTAATAGTGGCGGGAGCAGGCCTTTCTCAAACAATGATCTAAAGAAGGAAACTCCTAAATTAGTCGTCATGATTTTGGCTTCAGATGCTTTCAGGAAGGAGGCTAATTTTTTGACTGCTGAGTCATATTGTCTAAGAGTAGAATCTCTTTTATCTGATTCTAAAAACAGAGTGTTGACAGGGTCAATGTTTGCTCCTTTTTGGGCTGCGAACTTTATAAAGTCCATAAAACTAGGGCATTCTGAATTCTTGAGGAAGCTGACACAGTCTTGGTTTGTACTGTCTGGGTCAGAATGGGCTTGGGAATCCGAAGACTCCAAATCCCAGTTCCTGAAGGAGAGGGAACCAATTGCTCTTCGGCCAATAGGGGCTACTAGGGCTGGTTGACCTTTGAATGTCCTGAGTTTGTGTAAAACTTTCAGCAGTAAATTTATTGGAGGGAAACAGATAAATCTTCTCCCAATTGTTCCAATCTACTGTCATTGCGTCTGTGGCGAACGCCTGAGGGTCCAGGTTGGGGCCACATAACAGGGGAGCTTGAAGTTGCTCTCCGTTGCGAACAGATCCACTTGGAGGCCCGAACCCGGCGGCAAATCCATTTGAAAGATTCCACATCCAGGGACCACTCCGTCTCCAACGGGTAGTCCTGGACAGGGAATCCGCCACCACGTTCCGGACTCCTGCTAGGTGGGTGGCTGACAGGTGCCAGCCGTGCTTGTTCGCCAGGGAGAAGATAGCTACCATTACTTGGTTTTACTCGACCTGATTTGGAGCCGCCCCTGTTGATGCAATGAACTACCACTGCGCTGTCTAACACCAACCTGATATGAATCCGGTTGGGGGGCGGATTTTCTTCAGAGTTAGAAATACCGCCATAGCTTCCAGGGTGTTTATATGGAACTGCTGAAACATTGTGGACCACGTTCCTTGTACTTTTTGTTTTGGTGAATATCCCCCAGCCGCTTAGAGAAGCGTCTGTGTGGAACTACTAGTGCCGGAGGGGGAAATTGAAGTGGAACTGTTTTGGACAGGCCCTTGACTGTGGTCCAAGGCCGCAGTCTTGTCTTTAAGATTTGAGGATAGAGGAGACCTTGTCTCTGAGCTTGACATTGGCTCGACTCCACCACACTCTGTTTATGTCTTTTAATTTGGCTTTTAAGAGCAGGTCTGTCACTGAGGCAAATTGAAGAGACCCAAGACCCTTTCTTGGGACCGGCGGGATGCTGATGGATTTTGAGAAATCTCTTGGTGAGAGATGCTATCTCTTTCCTCTTGGGAGGCGGGAGGGATAACGTGTGAGAGGACAGATCCCACTGGAGACCCAGCCACTGAAACCGGGACTCCGGAGTCAGGCGGGACTTCTCTCTGTTCAGTTGAAAACCCAATGACTCCAGGAAATTGATGACTATGGACGTGGCTTTCTGACACTCCGGAACTGTTGGAGCCCAAATTATCCAATCGTCCAGGTATGCTGCTAGGGATATCCCTTGGGACCGGAGTTGCTGTACTACCGTGTCCGCCAGCTTTGTGAATATCCTGGGTGCAATGTTCAGACCGAAGGGCATGACCCTGAAGGAGTAGGCTTGATTCCCGAGTCTGAAACCGAGGAACTGAGAGAAGTTCCGCGCAACCGGGACGTGATAATAAGCGTCTGAAAGATCGATAGAGGTGGTGACGGCTCCACGCCGGAAGTAGAGTCCGTACCTGAGCTACCGTAAGCATGCGAAAATTTGTCGCATTTTATGTAGAGATTTAGACGCGACAGATCCAGGATCACTCTTTGCTGATCGGAGTCTTTTTGGGAACAGTGAATAACCTGCCTTGAAACTTTAGGTGCCTTACTTTCTTTATTGCTCGTTTGTTGAGCAATTCTGTTACATAATCCTGTTAGGATTGATGTGGGTGGCTGGTAAAACCTGGTTAGAGGAGGAGGGGGTTTTGATCCAGCTCCATCCCAGTCCTTTGGACACAATGCTGTGTGCCCAAGGGCTGAAGGTCCATTGGTCCCTGAACCAAAACAGGCGACCACCTACCTGTGTTCTCTCAGTGGGAGGGAGCGGGTTTATTCCCTCTACCACGTCCAGGTCTTCCCCTTGGGGTGGTGTTGGACTTTCCTCTGTGGGGGCCTTTGCCTCTTCCTCCCTTTGCAACCCTATTGAGGGCCGTGAAAAAACCCACGGCCTTCATATGTAGGGTTGTATGCTGGTGAGGCCACATAGGAGGGTGCAGCTGGTTGGACCAGCACATACTGTTGGGGATGGGCCTTAGAGGTGGATGGCTGTGCCACTGCCGAGACCGGGACGGCTTGAACTACCGCCTGATGGGGCCTCTTATGCCTCCTGAACCGCGTTTGCCTCCTCTTAGTCTGGGGGCCGGCCGATTCTGGGGTCTTGCGCTTATAGGCTGAAATTCCCCAGCGAGAGCGCAGACTCTGATTGGCCCGTGTAGCCTCAGACATAACGGATGTAACCTCTTCTTCAGGGAAGAGGTTAGGTCCCCAGATCGAGCTTTTAATGAGCTTGTTAGGCTCGTGGCGGATAGTGGCGTCAGCAAAGATGAACTTTCTGCATTCCAGTCTGGCCATGATGAACTCATGATAAGTCTGACTGGAAGCCCGCCAACAGGGACTTAGCCAAGACCTGGAAAAAGGGTTCGTCCGAGCAGGAGACGGCAGTAGCCTCAGTAAGACAGCCGGAGTTCAAGGACCGGGCTAACTTAGTCCGGGCCTCAAACTCCGACTTCAACAAGGGCTTCCGGCAGCTTAGGGAGCTGCTCACTAAACTGCGTGGAAGCGCAGAGGGGTCCAGCTTCCCGACAGTGAAAGTGGACGGGCGTCCACCCAGAACTCATTACTTCCTGGGAATACCAGGAAGTAGGGTCTGTTTCCCTTAATGAGGTAAGGGATTACCGTCAAAGCATGCTCGGGCCGTAGCCAGAGCAACTTTGTCCATGCAAGGAGTGGGAAGGTCTTCTCCCAGGGTGAACATCGTGAAATTGCCCTTGAAAGGGGTCAACTTTGTGTTGTCTGCCTGCCACTCCGTCAGAGTGCGCAGGAGAGCCGACTGAGCTTGGTCCCTAGGGATGATGACAGTCTCCTAGGAACCTTGTCTGACCGAATCCAGGCTTCTTCCGTGAGCCTCACGAAGCCTGGATAAGGGGGCAAGAGATCGGGGGAAGAACTCCAATTCCTCCAACCGTCTCGTGCCAAGACCTTCAACAGTCAGTTTGCCATCATGTTGGATGGCCCGGAGTCTGCCGCCAAGGGTTACCGACATCAAAGCGGCGGGAGGTCCGCAGTGTCGGGGATAGAATACTGTGGTTCTGCTTTAGGTGGGCGAGCCATTCCTGCCAGTATGTTATCATGAACTGGCAAACTTATCCGAGATTTTTCTCAAACCTAGAATCTAGGTCCTCCGTGAACCTTTTGTAAAGTTCAGTTAGCAAAGGCCTCCGCATCAAAGGAGGCTGGCGAGGAGGGCTTGGTTTTGCAGCCCTCTTACTCGCGCCTTTGCTGGAGGAACCAGACTTTGCTCCCGGAGGCTACAGGTCCTGAGACCTTAGCCTTCGACGGGGGAAGGGCGATGCCTTCTTGGAAGAGTCGAGGACTTGTAGCCCTTCGCCTTCCATGAAGTCTTCAACTTCAACTTGGGGATAGCAGATGGAGCTCTATCACCCAAGAGGAAGACTTCACAAAACCTGCAAAAGAAGAAACAGATGAAGCAGGGGAGTCAAACAAAGGGGGCCCGCCCCAACAACCTCACTTACCTCACCACTTACCACCTGGTCCTGCTCTACATTCATTGGTTCCAGGTCGAGATTTAACGCGGCAACATCCTCCGAGACCTCAGCGTAGAGGATATCCACTTGGGGTGGCTGGGTCTCATCCCGGATCTGCTGGATGATAGGGGTGGCAAGTTCTTCCAGGCACTGCGGCAGCCACCCGTGCGCTGGGTAAAGCAAGTCCCTCAACCTGGCGTCGAGGACGTAGGGCTTCCCGACGGAACGTTCCTGCCAAACCCAGCCACCCAGGCCCGGAGGGATTCAAGGCAGACTTCTTGGAAGTTTCATCCGCCTGCAAGGAAAAACCAACAATTAGCTCAGGAACGAAAAGTATTCAGGACGGAACCATATAAACAATATAAATATGAGGAGCATGGACCGGAGGAAAAAAAGACTGTCACTTACCGACTCATCCTGGATGGTTGAGCAGAGAGCAAAGCAAACCTCACAACCATCGGGTGCCAAACAACCAGGTCATCCAAGTCGGACCGCACAACCAGCGTGGGTCCGGCACACCACGTGTCCGTAGGGTTGTTGAAGGGAGGCGGTACACCCGGCTCCTCACAGCGAACAGTCTGTAAAAAGTAAAAGTACATGAACCTCCCACCCTAAGCAAAATAAAGCTGGCAAGGCCGGGAAACTTCAACTACAACCGGAATACTCCGGTGGAGAAGAACTCCCTATTCATAAACTGGGCCAATAAGCTCTAAATTAAACAGAGTGGAAGGTAAGATTTTCAGACCCCGGAGGACTCCGGGGAATGAAAGAACGAGAAACCAGGAACCAACCATAAGGGCTGCCAGAAAAATAACGGCGGAGCCCCCAGGTGTAGGACCGGACTCACGTATATATATATAAATAAGGAAAATAAAAGATAATAATAAATCTAAAAAATAAATAAATGAATAAAACAAGTGATGGTAAAATCAACTCCGGAGACCGGAGGATCCGTTACTTTCTGATTAAACCCCCCGCCCTTACCTCCCGCCGGAGAAACAAGACGGGTAAAGTGCCCATCTATGTTCATAACATAAGGCCTGAAGCAATTATATCAACCCTAACTTCAAAGCAACCCGACGGGGAGATAAGATCAGGTATGAACAGTGATTCGAACACGTTCGAGAAACAAACCACCAACCCCAACACAGCGATGCTGGGGGACGGTATGGGAGGGAGCGAATCCTCTACCAATAGGAGGAGTCCCTGAACTCGGAGAAAACGCCATCTAGCGTCACCCGCACGAGTAGAGCAAGGCTGGAGAGGGGGGGGGGGGGGGGGTGGGTAGGGAGGAGGAGTAGGCTACCAGGAAGGAACAGGAGACAAGGGAGAAAATGATCACCCGCTCAACTGCATCCTTCCCTCCAAATGAACTTGGAGGGTAGCCTACTCCTGGGGAGCTACCAACCAAAGCCCAACTCCTGACTAGGCGAAGCCTAATATGGAAACCTAACCTAGTATAGGTTAGGAAAAGAGAAAGGAGTGTAAAAGGAGGGAGGAACCAACAGGGAGAGAAATTTTGTGCCGAGAACCAACCAGGATCGAGAATGGGGCAAGCAAGGCGACTAGCCTAGAGGAAACACATCCAAAGAACTCGATTCCCCCAAAATGGAGGAAGAGAACTAAGGGGCTCACTCTGCCCACCCCAAAACGATCCCGGAGGAAACAGCAACAAAACTCCCTCAACCTGAACCACTCCACACCCAGGGCAAGGGGATGGAAGCAAACAAGCCTACTCACAAATACCATCACAAAAAACAATCAAAATAAAAATGCTCAACAGGAGAGCGTAGCCTACCTCGGGAATAATGTTAGATCTGAGGCTGCCGCCACCACACAAGGTAAAACAACAAACAAAAACAATAAAAAAAAAAAAAAATAAAAAAATAAAAGAGAGCACCATCTTCAAGCAAAAAATAATAGCCTAAATAGACTAAAATGAAAAACAACCCAACCTGGGGGGGGACCTAGGACGGGGCATCACTCCTAAGAAAGGCCGATAGGCCAATGAAATGGGTTCAAAAAAAAAACTAAAATGGGGGAGCCACCGCAAGGAACCACCAGGAAGGGAACCAAGGGGGCAAAATCTATCTATAACGACAAGGAGACAACTCCAACCGAAAAGAACAGAAGGAGTCGCCTCGCGATCGACATGGCTGGCTGGGGGCGCCGTGGCGTCATAATAAGATCTCAATATTTATGAAAATACGAGACCAAAACAGCCAAAAAACAGAACAAAACCCCACAAGAAGATGGTACTTAACTTAGAGATGGTAAAACTGCTCGATGCCATTGTAGATGATGAAAAAATAATCCAAAAGGGACAAGCACAAAAAGAAACGAGTATTATCACGTGCTAGAAAATGGAATGAAGTAGGTGGCGCTGGTGTCGCCGTCCTGGCGGGTGTTGAGTGTGGGGCTGTAACGGCTCACCGCTCTGTTCCGGGGTTTTGATAAGGAGAGATCTTTCGAGTATATTTCCGTGGTAGTGGTATTTCACTCACCCTTCATTATACCGACGTCTTCCTAAAGGAAGACGCTCGACTGGGGTAGTAACCCCAGCTTTCCTGAAAGCTCTTTTTCTCTGGTATATCTAGCATTGTTATACCTAGAAATTCGTGCTGTAATGGAATTTCACCGGCTGACACGGGACTGGACTCAGAAATAAATTTCCTTTCTCTGAATATTACCAGTAGGAAGGTAAATGGTAAGACAAAATAGGCTGATAAATTAGGTACAATGAAAATTTTTACCTAATCTGCTGAATGAACTGATTCTGTGATAAAATAAAAGTTGCATGAAACATTGTTAGGTAAGAGTCAGAAATGATATGTATTGCCAACTTATTTTCTTATTTTGAGAATGGAATACAATACAGTAATTCTCTCATCTCTGCAGTGATAGAGCCAAGGCCCTGCTGGATAGGCAAAATCTGGATAAGTCCAAGAAAAACTCTATAGATGTAAAACAGCAACTCTGTACAGTTAACTCCCCACCTTGTCAATTATTCATAACAATACACTAAATATAATGAAACCCTGCCTAACAAAGCAAATTTTTTAAACAATTTTTAACTTGATGCAGAAAACTATTTAGCTAACTAACATTTTCATTATATTTGTAACAAAATGTACTGTTAACTACATTTTGTACAAAAACTTAACAAACCTCTGCAGGATTGAATTTCTCAATAAAAACACAATATTGTAATATGTACTGTACAAACAGTACACTTGACTAATTAACATGGTATCACTTTGTTTTTAAGAACTTTGCTTAAACACATGAAAAAGACTTTATAACGCTATGTAAAAAACATTTAACATGATAAATAAAATGATACTAATTTTCTCTCTTACACAACACCTTATATGGTGGGCATTTCAAGATATAAAAATTGATCCATTATGCCTACCTTCTGAAAGCTAAAAACTTTGGTTTTTTTAAAATTTTTTTATTTATTATTATATTATATTATAAGTGCCCAAATTTGTTTTATGTATAATTTGATAAATTTCCCATTTTATTCATTGCTGACACCATGACAGACTGAATTATGCCAAGTATTCGTCCAATATGCGCATCAGACTGTACCTTAGTAGTTATTTTTTTAGAACAGTATTTTAAAGGTTATTCTTGCCATCTTCTGTTTTATTATCATCTCTGATTTCACATTTTGCCTTATCATGGAAACTGTGTGTGTAAAACTTACCCTGTGTTTACATCTGTAGTACATGGAGCATTTCATCAGTGATGATGTGTCCAAAACAAATTTATTTGAAGAACACAACTAAAACTGTATGATTATCTTCAATGTTATATTGTAACCTTATTTTTCATTTCAATTGTCATCATATCTTTGAACTTTTAAACATTATTCCTATTAGCATATTTATATGTGCATATGGCAAACCATTCATCAATGATGACGTCATTGTTTTTTAAATCTCTAGACTATGAGTATCATTTGTATGGAATCAGACAAAGGAGAATATTTTACCATTTATATTTCATTTCAGTCATAAATTTTTCATTAACATCAGGATGTTGAATTTTAACTTGCCCAATGTCTACATTCATGTTAGTGCCTGGATTTCGAATAGAAAAAAGCAGGAACTGCCAGCACTTAATAAGTTTCTGGAGAGCAGGTAAAGTCCACTTTGAATCTTTCCCATCAGAACCCAAAACAAAAACTGAAACCTCTGAATTCCACCAACAATTTATTTCTGTTGAAAAGAAGATTCACATTGTCTATAATTAATGTTGGTTCCAAAATAAGCAGACGGTCCTCCCGTTGCTTTCAAGGTTGGCCAGTAAACAATTGGTTCCCAAAACAAAAAAAGTCTAAACACAGACAAACAACCCTAGTTAGCCTAAACCCTTGAAACACCTGTTGGGCGCTTTAAACGTCATCTCAAAATTGTTGGGAAATGCTAAATTAAAACAAATTTCGTTGACTGAAAATGCTTTTTAAATATTTTTCAAAATAATTATAGGCCTAGTTGCAGAAGATTTCAAATCACGCCTTCGGATGCTGGAGTTCACGGATCCAGCTGTTGTTTTGTTTCTGACTAGCCAGACGCATGCGAAAGCCCATCTCGCATCAGAGAGCATCAGAGTTTTATCTCCTTCATTCTTGATGAGCAAATAGCAGACGTGTTTTGAACTTGAAAACAGTTTTCTAGTGTTAGCGTAAATTTAGTGCTGCAACAGAACGCTTGCAGAGATGTCGCATTAAGCATCCAGGAGCGTTTTGAAAGGCCAACAGAAAATCCCTGTTGGAAGAGTGAGCGTTGAGGCGAGTTTTGGACTTGGATGCTGGAGAAGGACCCTGCAACCAGAGTGACCCAGCTTCATTCAGCAGCGTCAAATGTTCATCACTGCCACATGTGACTCTTGGCACCAAGAACCACATCCTGTTCCTTTACGACCCTTAGGAAGCATCAGGGTGTCCTGAGGGGCATCCGAAAGTTTCTTTGGGAGGCCTCCAACAGAAGGACATTGATGAGTATTTGTTGGCATCCCATTCATCCGAGCAGGTTGAAAAAGTTGATTTCCACTGGTAGTTGGTCATCTAGCGATGATCACAGACGCCTAAATATTCAGCTCACTGACGATATTTGCCCCAATGTCCGTTTTTACCATACTCCTCACAGGAAAGTGAATTAGAGTTTATTGGGTTTAGTGCCTAAAATCCTGGAGAAAGTTGAGTTGGAGGAGGAAGAATCAATGAAAGAATATTAATGGCTGGTGGGGACGAAACATGAAAGTGATGGGGAAAAAACGTGAAGGAGACTTGCCCAGCTGGGAGTGTGAGAGTATCTGAAAAACGTGCCCTTGCATAATTCCCATGCTTACCAAGTTGCCACCCGTTAAATTTGTCCAACGCCGCGGTAGCTCCTAGTGAACTTAGCTGTTCACCCCCTGTCCGATGAGGGGTGGTCGGAGGACCCCACCCACCTAACATGCAAATGTTCACGGCAGTACCTGGACTGACCATCCCTGTGCCTAAAGCCCGGTAATGGGGTTCATTCAGCTTTTCTGACGTATGGAATCCTTGAATTCCTGGTTGCGGAGATCTAAAACAATTACTGCTCGACTTCCACTCACAAACACCTTGCCCTTTGTATTAGCTGGATGATTAACGTTCATTGTAAAATGTACAGTGGGCTTTTACACCCCAAATCATTCATCAAACTTTTTGGGGCTCCACATTATTCTTGGGATGATGCCTGCTGCTGACGCCAGGCAATATTGGACTATTTTTTTTAAAAACTCAATAAATATTATGTCCCTGAAGTTTCCTGGCGTTGGACAGGTATTTCAACAATTGATACAAAGGGCTATACCCCGAATAACCATACACTGCTCATCTTAGTCCGCCCAGTGTTGGAGTTCATTTGTGAATCTTGGTTTCCAAACTTTCTCGTGGTTCCTTCAAGAACCTTTCTTTTTCTGATGTAATGATGCCATACAAAGGGCACTTACAGGAAAATTTTGTCAAAGTGTTACAACCCATCTGGCAAGAAGTCAAAGAAGTATGGTGTAACTCCCCAGTATTTTTATTACTAATCCAACACTGGATACTTCTGACTTCTTGGTGTATTCTGGGTCTTCTAAGCATACAGTGACACTGTTTCGGTCTTTCAATCTTTCAAATTCTAACCAGGATATTAACACCTGTTTATGGATAATTAGTCTAGGAACTTTCACCAAAATCATAACTCATCTCCCTGGCCCAGGAACTGTATGAAGCAGGTATGCCCCCAGTGGTACCCTTAATTGGTGCGTGGGGCCCACACTGTCTTACTCCTCAAGGGTTTTCAGCCACCCGCAAATCTTTCAAGAGGAGAGAAAGAAATCATGGCGGTGGAAGAGAGATGTCTTCCATCTGTTGAAGATAACTATGGGCCCATGATTACCTGTTGAGTAGTCATGAGCCCATCCAAGAGGAGATCACCCAGCGGAGAAGACACACTTTTTCGGGGCATTTTATGGAGGAAGTTTCTTTCCAGCGCCCTCTTCCGGGCACTACAAAGGCACATGGGAGGAGTTGATCTCATTTGATCAACTCATCCACACTTATCCCTTTCCCAGGAGAACCAGGAGGTGGACACAGAAGCTCCAAAATACCTCCTTCAGTTGGCCCTCCAGAATGCCTTCATGCATTTTACTGTGGGTATAACTTCCCAATTTGGCTAATCAAAACATGTTGATGGAGGACTGACCAGTTTCTTGAGGTGGCATGGGAATGCAATCATCAACATGATCCGGAGGATGGCCTCCAACATTTCCTTACCCCCTTTCATTCCCTACAAAGCTCCAGCTCTGCCCCGAGAAAAACTCAGATGTTGTGAGATACCCCGACATCATAATTCCTCATCCTGCTGGCGGATCCTTCTGCCCCTTCACATGTTCCAGAGAACCTGCCTGAAGATGCCCCTTCTGAAAAACACCCTTGAACATACCTTCCATTGTCTGCACCTTTCATCAGTCCCGACCAAACTTTTTTATCCATTTGCAGCCAGGAGACTCACACACACAGGAGAATCCAAGATTCGGAGGGCAGACAGAAATTGCCACTGTAGTGCCATATGAATGGCAAGAGGAGAGACAATTATAATAACTCACCCCTGTCACACCTGCAAGGTAGTTCACTTTGCTTCTCTTGGATGAGTACCAGCCCACCAATCTCACAATGCAGTTATTTAAAGCTGCCCCAGAACACACCCAAGGACACCGGAGGCTAAATGAACGACCACAAACAGAAGGGCGCACTCACCACCATCAGCAGCTGGAGATGGGTCCTCCTCCGCTTGTGCCCAGTCATGTCCAGAGGACAAAAACTGCAAGACTCTTCAATGGAGGAGGAGAAAACAAGAAACAGCAAAGAGTCAGGATTAAAAGTGAGAATTCTGCATTTATTTTTTTTTAATTTTGTATTTTCAAGAGTATTCTGCATTGAATTTATTTTTAGTTTTATATTTACTGAAAAGTATTCTGCATTGAATTTATTTTTAGTCTTATATTTATTACAAGTTTTATATATCTGTATTCATTGCTGTTTTGTATAATTTCAGCGCAAAAACAAAGTTTTTCACAACCATTCCTTTTAGTTATGTTTTTTGTAAAAAATAAACAAAAAAACAATATAATTTATATGTGTTTATGTATGATGTCTATAAGCCGTCTTTATATATATATATATATATATATAATCATATATATATATATATATATATACAAAATTAATTTTTACTTGGATCTTTGATTGGTAAATGATCAAAAAATCTCATATTCAGGTGATAATCAATCATTTACCTTCATTTTGCAACAAACGGAAAGTCTCTAGCACAATATTTAGATTTTTGGTGAATTTTTGAAAAAAATTTCCTCCGCTCCTTCACGCATACTCAGCTGAAAATCCTGGCATTTCTTGCGTCAGCTTGCCGTAATTTTTTCGCCATTTTATATTATTCATTACATAAAGTGTTATACATCAAAATGTGTGCAATTTCATGTAGAATACAACAAAAAATAAATCATTCCTTTAGCTCTTCACAGTTTTTTAATATTTTCGCCGAAATCACGATAACTGACAAAATTTTAACATTCGGTCAACTTTGACTCGACCGAAATGATCGAAAAACGCATTCGTAAGCCATAATTATTACATTCGAGTAACAATCAATCATTTACCTTCATTTTGCAACAAACGGAAAGTCTCTAGCACAATATTTAGATTTTTGGTGAATTTTTGAAAAAAAATTTTTCTTCGCTCACGCTTGTCAGCTGCTGAAAATCCTGTCATTTCTTGCGTCAGCTTGTCGTAATTTTTTCGCCGTTTCATATTATTCGTTACATAAAGTGTTATACATCAAAATGTGCGCAATTTCATGTAGAATACAACAAAAAATAAATCATTCCTTTAGCTCTTCACAGTTTTTAATATTTTCATCGAAATCACGATAACTGACAAAATTTTAACGTTTGGTCAACTTTGACTCGACCGAAATGATCGAAAAAAACGCATCCGTAAGCCATAATTATTACATTCGAGTAACAATCAATCATTTACCTTCATTTTGCAACAAACGGAAAGTCTCTAGCACAATATTTAGATTTTTGGTGAATTTTTGAAAAATAATTTTCCTTCCATCCACGTTTGCGGACTCCGCTGAAAATCCTGTCATTTCTTGCGTCAGCTTGTCCGTAATTTTTTCGCCATTTCATATTATTCGTTACATAAAGTGTTATACATCAAAATGTGTGCAATTTCATGTAGAATACAACAAAAAATAAATCATTCCTTTAGCTCTTCACAGTTTTTAAATATTTACATCGAAATAACGATAAATAGAAAAAAATCAACCTTCGGTCAACTTTAACTCGATCGAAATGGTTCAAAAATGCAATTGTAAGCTAAAAAACTTACAGTCTAGTAATATTCAATCAATTTCCTTCATTTTGGCACAATTGGAAAGTCTCTAGCACAATATTTTGATTTTTGGTGAATTTTTGAAAAAAAAATTTTTTACGTCCGCGTGTTACGAATTCATGCATCATTTTGTGATAATATTTTCTCTGTGTTGCTTTAATCGTTTTACAATCTGTTATATACCAAAATCATCGCAATTTAGTGTACAATACAACTAAAAAAATTAACTCATTAGCTTTAACCGTTTTTTCCTTACAGCGTGATTTGTATACAATTATATACGAGTTTTTTTTCACTGTCATATATTCCAATATTTATATATGATAATGATATTTTTTTTTATTTCTGATGATTGCATACTAAACTTCAGGCAATGAGAAAAAAAGGAGCCAAAAATGAACTCTTAATCTTGAAAACTAAGCGCTGTGATTTTTTGAAAAAACTTTTTTCCGCTTCATGCGCTACCTCTCGGAGGCGCCCGGCATACGGGAGACGTTTTTGAAAATAGGGCTTGGCGTTAAAGGGTTAATGCAAAACAGCAAAATATCAATCAAATGTTAAAGGAAAATCCCTCAATATCGATCTATTATTATGTAATATGTACTGTAACAAAAAACGATGTTCACCACCTCTCTCTCTCTCTTTCCATGACGACACACCATTGGCTAAAAGAGTTGGAAGCAGCCAGTGACAAAGTTCTTACTTCCTGATGCTTTGGTTTGTGCTGTCACTAAAAGTGAGTTGTAAATCTCTCTCTTACTAAGATGAGAGAATTTTTATGCATATGTAATATGTATGTTTATTTGTTTTGTATGATAAATAAATGATTTACTAATTTTCATATAATATTAATGTAAACACAGCAAAATATCAATTCATTAAAGAAAACATAGCGAATTAGGTAAGATTTCAGTTCAATAAATTGTTTTCCCTGATCTTTTTCTATCTCCAACTTAGGGGGAGGGATGAAGGTGTAACTGTCAATCATCTTGACATACTGACCATGAAAGGGTTAGCACCAGGGCAGAGTCTCTCTCTCTCTCTCTCTCTCTCTCTCTCTCTCTCTTCTCTCTCTATGTCAAAGGATACTCGTAGAATGTGAGATATGGATAGATAGAAAGGCAGAGTGGTTGATAGAAAGAGATGTATACAGGCAGTCCCTGGTTATCGGCGGGGTTCCATTCCTGACGGCATGACGTTAAACAAAAATTGGCGATAATAGCGCCGAAATCCCCGCTTATCGGCGCCAATAACCAGGGATCGGTACTGATACGAGATCAGTGCATAATGGTATCGAAAATCAAGTTATTGTCGTTGCTAGACAAGCGCCGTAAAACCGGATCGCTGATAAGAAGGCTGCTGATAACTGGGGACTGCCTATATTTATATATATATATATATATATATATATATATATATATATATATATATATATATATATATATATATATATATATATATATATATATATATATATATATATATATATACATATACATATATATATATATATATATATATATATATATATATATATATATTATATATATATATATATATATATATATATATATATATATATATATATATATATATATATATGTTGGATGATATACTGTATTATTACGCTGATCCATTATTATGTATACAAAAAAATATGGTCCTGACATTTTTTTATTGTTAAACTGATGTAAACAACTTAGTTCATATCTCTCTCTCTCTCTCTCTCTCTCTCTCTCTCTCTCTCTCTCTCTCTCTCTCTCTCTCTCAAAGGATACTCACAGAATGTGAGAGATGGACAGATAGATGGAAAGGGAGCTGTTGGCTGGAAGGTTAGAAGTATCGGTCACACAGAAGGGTATGTTACCTCATTGCTGCTTGGCTTGTAGGCTTGCAGCAGAGACAGTATTGGTTGGAAGGATTAGAAGAACCAATCACAGAGCAGGATATCAGTTCTGCTAGTTGCTAATTGGCTTGTAGCTCCGATGCTTGTGAGGGAGTTTCCCATCTTTTATTATGATTGATTTTAGTTTAATGTTTAACGATACTGCATATTCTTATAACCTAGTTTTGTGAATTAATCCTTATTTACCTTTGTGTACGTACTGTCACTAGTGTATTAAATATTTTTTGAATGTGCATATGCATTTTTGTTCTCTCTCTCTCTCTCTCTCTCTCTCTCTCTCTCTCTCAGGGGTAACTTTATTAGTTTCATTATTAGTTTCACACACAGCTGTGAGCCATATATCTTTAAGGGTAATAATGCTGTAAGATGACTTTTAGGATAATAGTTTAAGGTATAAGTTTGTTTGAACTATTAAAATAAGCAGTTAAGCACTTTAGTTTAAGGTATACTGTACTCAGTTCACCCCCCCTCTCTCTCTCTCTCTCTCTCTCAGGGGTAACTTTATTAGTTTCACACGTAGCTGTGAGCCATATATTTTTCAGGCTAATAATGCTGTAAGACGACTTTGAAACTATATTAAAGTGTTTTAGGATAATAGTTTAAGGTATAATTTTGTTTGAACTATTAAAATAAGCAGTTAAAAGTATTTTAGTTTAAGGTATACTGTACTCAGTTCACCCCTTCTCTCACTCTCTCTCTCTCTCTATGATAACAACTATTATCTGGAAATGTTGGAAGGCACCCGTCACACAGCAGGGTACCAGCTTTCCTCAATGCTGACTGAGGAAAGTTGGCTTGAAATAGGCAGTTACATATAAGCGTTTTTAGAGAGGGTTCCAATATATCACGGATTTTCGGTATTCACGGGTGGTTGTGGTCCCTAGCCCATGTGTATACGGGGGGTTGACTGTATGTATACACACACATACAGCCTGAAAAAATATATGAATGTCACACTACAATAACATATTATGTTCAATACTGTAGTGCATTAAAAATGTCAATAAAAATAAAAATACTGTATCAGAGAGAGAGAGAGAGAGAGAGAGAGAGAGAGAGAGAGAGAGAGAGAGAGAGAGAGAGAGAGAGAGAGAGAGAGAGAGAGAGAGAGATATGCCACAGTGAATGCAAAGTGTTTTGTAATTTAAGTTAAGATTATGACATAAAGGTGATTACAGTCTTCTTATACAGCATGATTTTTTCACTTATTCTAAGAATTTCTCTTTTCTGCAGTTGTTAATGATACTTCTGTATGTTTTCCAATTTTTGTCATAGCTTTATAAGGTTTAATACATTTTCCTCAGTTTTAGTGTCTGTTCCTTGGTGCAAAGTCCTTTCTGCTGACTGCCTAACGAGTGGTTAATTAGTGCCAGTTCGTAGATTTATGTCTGCACTAACCTACTTCAATCTTTTTTTTACTGCGCTGTTTGCAAAGGGTATGTTGACTGTCCTTACTTCTTGGCAACATTTTCTGGTTTTGTTTCATTATAACCATACTAATCATATTTATGCTTCCTTATGTGGCCCGCCCCCACTTTTCTTGAACTTGCGGTGCTACTAAGGGAATGTACCAGTAGTATATGTAAGAAATGCATCATTTTTTTTTATTTTATTTTAAAGCTATGTTCTCTCACAAACATATACTACAATTTGAAGCCCCTCATTCTGTTCCTGCCCACCCATGATGCCACTGGTACAAAAACCCTAGCAAATACCTAACATATGGTGGCTTATCCAAAACAGAGTACAGTATACTGTACTACTCTGAAAGGGGAAGTCCTTCCCATCCACAGAAGCAGATACTTCCTAGAAGCTGGGTGCATGGTTAACTGAAAATAGACATCATTTAGATCTACAGACGCTATAGTCCCCTTCCCTGATGAAGAGCTAGATAAGTTAACCGTTTCCTCTAAATGTACTTGTTCAGCTGCCAGAGGTTGAATATGGGGCACCATTCCTGTCATCTTAGAGACAAGAAACAGGCAGTTGGAAGGTCTCTGGAGCTTTCCAACACCTCTACTTTTAATGGCATTAACCTAAAGATAATGTAAAAAGGTCAAAACTTATCAAAACTTCATGGCTGCAATGCAAGAGGATGTAAAATTCAGTTGGTATCCCTTTTTGATACATCCATCAAGCAAGGTACAGTTCCTATTTGCTGCCATGATCTCCAAAGTTCCCAGAGACAAGCCCCACTGGCAGGAGGGGAATCACAAGCGGAGAGCCAACTTCACCTACTTCTCCCTCCCCTGACTAGCAATTTAAAACCGGGTTTATTGTGCCTTAAGAGGACAAAAGGGCATCTGCTATCTTCAGTTAAAGGAGGTCCTCACTCGTTACAAGAATGAGACCTTCTGTGCCTGGTGTCCTTTGCTGTCAATTTCTGGGGTATGGATTTTCAGATATTTCATATCAGTCCTGGTAGTTGCCAAGTCCAGTTTTTCTTACAGTACCCTGACCATGTCTCCTGGGAATAGGTGAGGGGGCTTCTATGTCAGCCAGGCATAGTTCTCATAGGTCAGTGAGATTATATGGTCTAATGAATTCTTCATTCTCATGCCTTTCTTCTTAAGCATGATACTGGGGACCATGTATGAGTCCATACATGAAAAGAAAATCAAGGCTCTTCCATGAGAAATTACCAACATCTTGGCCTTTTTGATGATGAAGATACTGCAAATCCAGTCAATGGTCTCACTGAATGAGTCTTCATATTCCCATTCCATGGTGCCTGCAAAATCTCATTATCCACCATATCTAGGACATACATCCTCTTAAGGACTGCTGTTGAATAGGGGTCTTTGTACAGTGGGATTGTAACAGGGTTCCAGGGGTTGTGGGAGCTTCACTGATTCCCAGCAAGATGAACTGTATCTCTTGGATCCTTGCTGAATGACCCTGCATGATAGGTGGAGTGGAAACATTACATAAGAAAGGAGAAGAGGAGTTGGCATGGGAAGAGGTCTTCATGATTACGGCCAGGGCCCTTTCTGTAGGTGGAGTGCTGGTAGAAAGGCCCCTTCTTGCATCCTGAGACAACAGTCTATAAATGAGTCCAACCATGAAGAGTCCATTGTTGAATCCCTATCTCATACTGGCTGTAGTAGCACGTTCTACCTTGGTCTTTGCATGAAAATAAAGTAGCCATGTTCCTGTCCATTGCTTCTGCTGTGATCTATAACTCTGGAACCATTGTGGTCTTGGCAGGATTCTGGGAAGGAAGCACTGTCTGCTGCTCCTACTACAGCAGCGCCTGAGGATCCTGATATTTGCTTCGCCACAGGACTGCTCGCCTATCATGCATATGTACACTGATGTCTCTGGTCCTGCTGGCACAAGTCCAGTTCTCTGAGGAAGCAGAGGCTACACAAGAAGCCAGACACTGCTTCAGGATACTGTACTAAGGAACTGCAAGCACTCCTCTACATTGTGTACTACTGCTTGCATTATAACTATGATCAAGCCATCTGGAGGTGTCAAGCTTATCTTGTGGCTGGTGAAGGTTCAACACAGCTCAGCTTAAGAGAGCAAAAAAGAGAGAATGATGTCACTACTATTAAGTAACTGCCTCAGATGTTGTATATGCTCCTGCAGTGAGATAAACAAGTGCTATTTAAGTGAAAACATGTAATACTCTTCTGTCATCAAAGCATCTACTGAGAGAGCATAGGCTGGGTGAGCTAGTGTGGCAATGACAGAAAAAGAATTGTTGAGGTGATCTGGAAAAGCTTAAGTTGCACAGAAGAAATGTTATGCAATGAAGCTAACTCCTTAACCAGCACTGTGATGGAAGATTCCTGCGTGAGCCAAAAGACTGAAGCTGATGACTGACAAGCTGAAGACAAGGATGCATTTGCTGCATTTGTACATCTATTACAGGATCTCCTGCTAAAGTAGACTCCACTCAGATGGCACAGGTGAGATCAGAACAAACTTAACAAAACACTACAAAGCAAATGAGGATCCATCACGATATGACATAAAAACATGCCAAAAGACAGCCAAGCAAACCCTCACACCTCTGCTAAGGCATGCTTAAAGGTCAAGATAAAAAGTTAAAATAAACATTTAAATAAAAACTGTAAATAGGCAAGGCTCAATTAACATAAAATGAAACTAAGAAATATGGATACAGTGCTAAAAGGTTAATCTGTAGGCCACAAGGATGAGAATTAAATAAAACAATGATAAAAAATCACAAATTACTTAAATTACAAAATGATGTACCATCAGGGGAAAAAGTTTTGATAACCTTTTCATAATCTCCTGAATAAGCACTTGAGATACTGTAAATATAAAACTAACTGGTAACTCACAAGCTAGTGACCTGCTTGCTACACAGGGCAAGAGGCAAGTACTTTTATTAACATTCAGGATAATATCTAGTTTTTTATATTTTCAGGTATTTCTAGCCTGAGACAGAATCTGCTTCCAGATCTAAATATGTTATTAAATTACTTTAAAGAAATAGGAAATCCTGTAACAAGAATCTGATTCTTCCCAAAAATCTTTTGGCATATAGTGGATGTCAATGGCATTCATTGAACAAGTGCCAAGCTTTGGTTCTATTGAATATCAGACGATATACTTATTTCTGAAGTCTATTTTGTTGTAAATCAACTGGACTACAATAATCAGTTACCAAGATATAAAAAGAGCAGTAAGGGAGGTCTAGGCTTGCCCCTAACACACTTAACCTAATAAAATATATATAACCAAAGCAGGCTGACCCAGAACAGAGCTAACTAGATCACTGCTCATTAAACTACTGTACTTACAGCCAACAAAAAGCATATGAAAATATTGAAAAACTAGAATTTTATTCTGGTTAAAATCAAAGAAGCATTGTCTCTAAGAACAGAAAAAAAAGAAAGGATATACTTAAGGAAGAATCTTGCTAACTACCATCCACAAAGTTGGCAAAAACAAGTTTGACAGAAAAAAACCTACAAATTTTGTGTAGCTGTTGTGAGTCCTCAGAGGAGTTACTCTCATGGTGTCCCCAGGCCTCCATAAGACAGACTAACCAATCTCAAAGAATTCTCTTATAGTTGTTCTCAGCCAGAATAGTGCTTGTTGGAAGTTATAGAATATAAAGGGCTCAAGACAAGAGGGCTCTGTCCTTTGTCTACAGCGACTGCCTTGCTTTTTCCCTTCATCCTTCTCACACAGATATGGCAACAATGTGTATGTTGGTTATTTTCTTCATTAAACTCAGGTCTGTGCAAGACAAATGTTCACCCAAGCCATGCCTTCTTGTCAGGGAAAGTGGGTGGGTTTGAGGACTTACCGCAGCTACCAAACTAGGCTTTTTTTTTTTTTACATCAAAACCCATTTTTGGACAGTGTTGCCACTGTTTATTCTCAAAGGAGCCTGGCTGCGATATTACTTCGCCTTCCCTAGCAATATCTCAGCAAACCACCACATCAGGGAGGCCCTTGGTTACCCACTAAGGTGCATATGGAGCCAGGATTTACCGTACCACCTGACACACACACACACACATACACTGTAGTTGAATTTGCTCAATCTCATGGCAATAGTGTTGTAGGAATACTGCTTCTGATGACCACCCTGACTCAAGAGACTTCTTTGAAAGAAACATTTCTGAAGAAAGCCAATGTACTCACCTAGAAGTCATATAACTTAAGAAAGGAGTGAGGGTCTGCCTTTTAAATTAAGGAATGGTTTGTTTGTGCAGGAATCTGGGACATTTGCTGTGACATCTAGGTAAACCTTGAGTGCTTGAACTGGGCATAAAGTCTTATCCAAAATACTAAGCTCCCTTATCATATGAGGGAATTTTCTCTTTAAAGGGTCCTCATTCTTGGCCAAGAGTGATGGGCCAGGAGACAAAAGTAAATGACAACTAGGTGTAAGCGTGATGAGGAGAACCCAGTTCAATAACCTGAGCTTCTGATGCCAAAACAGTCAAGAAGACCCTTTGGAGCATCTGAGTTATATTTATCCTACTGAACTGAAAGGATGACAGGCGTCTAAGAACCTTATTCAAGGACCTGGTAATGGGAAGCCTTGCAAAAGCTGGCCTTTGCAGTGCAAAAGATTGGAGAAGGTAATTAACAATGTCTATTTAGAATTAACTCCAAAACCATAAAGCAAGGGTTCTGACACAATTGCTGTAATAGCAAGGTACTTGCCCTCAGGCTCAAAGAGATGTATGAAAAAATGTAGAAGTTTTTAAACTGGGATTTCAACTAGGCTCTCAGCATGGAGGTAATCTGATCACACTTTCCATGTACTGTAGACTGATATTGTTGGATAGCTGAAGTCCATGGTTTTTGTACTGCATACCTACCAATGTTAGGTGAATAATCCTCACAGTAGACTAGATTTAAAAAACCACATGTTAAAGTCGCAGCTCAGAAAGGAGGATGTGTAAGCAACTTTCCCTCCTACTGTCTGGTTTAGAATGGTGGGCGCCAGTGGAATCTATTTTCTCACCTGTTGTTGAAGCAAGACATACCAATGACTGTTAAGCCAACTTGGGGCCACTAGGTAAATGGTTCCAATGAAAGCTAGTAGTTGTTCAAAACCTTTGAAATCTGAGACAATGGATGAAAGATGTAGATCATCCTCCATTTGTTCCAGTCATGTAGAAATCATCTTTTGCTATTGCATGATTATCCAAGTTTGGAGACATACAGTGAAAGTTGATGGTTCTTGCATGTGGTAAACAGGCCCATTTCTGATGTGCAAGCATGTTGGCAATCATTTGAAGGGTGCTTTTGTCCAAAATCTTAACAAGCAAGGCTGTTGTACTCCTCAACAGGGAGTCTGCTACTACACTGAGAAACCTTCTGATTAGGCAGTTTCAATAATTACGACTTTGTCAGACAAGAAAAAGCAGCACGGCACTTATAGAGTAGCCTAGCAATCTAATCCTTACTTCTCACCTTGTGGGAAGCCCACCGGCTCCCAATTTCTGCAATAATAAACCTACCTGTTAAAATTTCAAGGAACCAAAATTTTCCACCGGGTCTTAAAGCTACTTACTTAAGTTTCCTCTGGAGTAAAATCTGCCATATTGACTGAAATAATGGCTCAAAAAGAAAAATTTTTTGGAGAAAACAATTGGGATGTCTGCATAGTGGCGCAGACCTGAGTTTAATGAGGAAAATAGCTGACATACGCACTCTTGCCACATCTGTGTGAGAAGGATGAAAGGAAAACAAAAGTAGTTGCTGTAGACAAGAGACAGAGCCCTCCTGTCTGAGTCCTTTGTATTTTATCACTATGCCAACAAGAACCATTCTGGCTGAGACCAACTACTATCAGAGAATTCTTTGAGATTAGTGGTTTGCCTTATGGAGCCTTGGGGAGGGAACCATGAGAGTAACTCCTTTAAGGACGGACAGTGGCCATGCTATCAAAAACCTGAAGTTATAGCAGAGTTCAGTCACCTTGAAACAAGAAAACTAAGACAAAAAATTACTATATGAACTGAAATATATAAATAAATTACAATATACTGTACACATTAATGAATTAAATTATTTAGGTTATCCTGAAAATTGCTTCTATAAATCAGCACTGAAATTCTGCCAAACTGCAGACAAGAGAAATAAAGCAATTTAAAATAGGGACATCGTGATTCACAGGGCTACTGCTATTTGTCTTTCGTCTACTAAACTATACATGGAAGTGTTTAGGGCATTTCAAAACCACAAATGCTGGCCTATATTGAATAAGAGGCTGTATTGTTTATTTTTAGGCACATAACGCATAAAACAATTCTATTGGTACGGGAATGATATACAGGTATAAACAAAAAAATTTCCATGGTAACGTTGATGACTTACTTGGCATACTTCAATATGGCATGAGGTACTGATAGACGAGCAATCACAGCTTCTTTGACTGGAAAAGATACTGATGTGAGATTTGGCAAGGCACCCCCTCTTATCAATTCTAAGAAACAGGTAAAATGTGCATAAACAACTGAGTGTTGTAAAGGCCATCCTGGAACACATGTTGTATGATCAAAAGGCTCTGTATCTGCTCCATACTTCAACAACAGCTGAAAAGAAAAATGATAACAGTGAGATGTTCAAAATAATGTTTGAGCCTATAAACACTATGCCTACTAAAGAATAATCCTGGGGTAGACTTTGGTAAAAAAAAATTGAACAAACATCTAACAATAAGAATAATATATACTGTTCATTCAATAATTTTTAGTATTTTCTCCAGCAAAATCAGTAGCATCACTATGAATGGTGTGAACTGCACCAAGTGACACTGTCAGATGGATTAACACCAAAATGATAGTACTAGATAAGGTTTTGTGTAGTGTTTCAGTAAAAATTTATCATTAACTTATTTCTCTGTAAATATCCATGTAATTAGTACAACAATGAAAGAATTTTTGATACTGTAGCCACTGTTCATCCTCTAAGGAGTTACACTATCATGGTCCCCTAGGGCCATAAGACGAACCAACCAATCTTAAAGAATTCTCTTATAGCTGGTCTTGGCCACAATAGTATAAAATATAAAGGACTCAGGACAAGAGGGCTCTATCCCATTTACAGCGACTACCTAGGTTTTTCCTTCATTCTACCTGCACAAATGTGACAACAGCATGTATATTGGCTATCTTCCTCATTACACTCTGGTCTGTCACAGAGTTCACTAACCCTTTGCTCTGTAAAAGTGTTTGAGTCTGCATTTGTTGATCATCATAACTTTCAAGCAAAGCACAGTGCTCCCCCATTTTTACATGGGAATAGGTTCCAGAACCTACTGCAGAAATGCAAAAATCCCCTCTAAAAATGCTTATAACTGCCAAATATCCTGTACCCCTTAAACTAAAATGCTTATAATTGCCTATTTTAACATTTCACTGCTTAATTTGATAGTTCAAACAAAAATATACTTCAAATTATCATATTAAAACAATTCAATATCATTTCAAACAAAAATAACCCCTAAATCATCATCCCGAACACCCAAGTAACCTTACACTAAAGTACTCTCCTACTACTGTTACTCTTAGGTAGTCTATATACACCCCTAAAATGCTTATAACTGCCAATTTTAATTATTCATCGCCAAACTTGACAGTTCAAACGAAATTATACCTTAGACTATCATCCCAGAATGCCCTAATATCATTTCAAAGTCATATTGCGAAATTGAGTTCAAGCCTACAACTGTTACTCTTAAGTATCCCCTGTCATTCAGACACATGTTTTCTTTGGCCTATGTAACTTTGCACATCGCTCTGCTCATATTGTATGTAATGCATTGGGCATATATTTTACATATACAGTATTTTCTTGTGTTGTAAGATGATTTTGAAATGATATTTACTGTACAGGTACATATTTTAGGATAGTACAGTACTACTATACTGTATAGAGCATATCTAAAATATGTGGGTATGGACACGTACATACAGCACCTCCACAGAGAATGCTAGGTTTGTTAATTACGTCAAGTTAGTATTTTCGTGATTACGTACAAATACATTTTTGATAAAAAAAAAAAGATTTACTACAGTAATTTGTTATTAATCTTGGAAATGATATTATTAATATCATTTCACAGTCATCTTAAACATTTTACTCTTAAAAATATATATTATTATTATTATTGATAATAATAACAATATACTGTAATTTAAAAATTTATGTTCTCTAGTAAATTATGTGAAATGTTAAACAAACAAATACATATTCCCAATCTTTTCCAAAGCTCTGAAATGAGGGGAAGAGGTTGGACCTGTCATATATGTCACATACCTGATCACGAGGGTGAGGGTTGCTGTCAGACATATGACATGACAGGTCCAACCTGCCTCCTCATTTCAGAACTTTGGAAAAGATTGGGAATATGTATTTGTTTGTCTAAAATTTCACATAATTTACTATAGAAATCCACAAATTTTTCAATTACATTGTATTATTATTATTATTATTATTATTATTATTATTATTATTATTATTATTTCTGGGTTTTCCGACCTGTGTCACCCGGTGAAATAACCTTTCAGCACTTATTTCTAGGTTAAGCTATTGCTAAATATACCAGAGAAAAGCTAAAAAAGCTAAGCCGGAGTTACTACCCCGGTGCGAGCTCCATGAAATGGAGTCGGTATGAGAAAGGGTGAGATTGTCACAATCACAGGCCTCCGCCCTGTAAACATTCCCAATGTCAAAAGTCCCACCGAGTGAGGTGCCGTTACAAACCCCCGCACCACTCGCGGACTGTAAACAAACCGGCGTCACCCACATTCCACTTTTAGCATGCGTCCGCTGTTGTTCTGTTCGTGTGTGCGCTTCTTTGTTTTTCCATTTTTGGTTTACTATGGCATCCTCCCTGGATTCTTCTTCACCTAAGTTGAGTACCATCTCTGTTTTTTATTTTAGGCGGTTGAGGCTCCTTATTTCCCTCTAATTTAATAATTAGGGGGATTTATACGCCCGTCTCATCCACCTTCTCCCGACCTCATGTGACCTTCAGTCTTGGTGCGGGAAATTATGTCGGGGCTTCGTTCCCCTTCATTTTCTTATGTTTTGCCTTTTTGCTTATCCTATATTCAATTGGGCTTTTATATTATTGTTTTTTATCCTTCTCTGGGGAAGTTAGGGTCCTTGTCGTTTAGGCTCACTTAGTTTCCCCCTCGGCCTATCCGCTCTTTATCAATTATTATAGGCGTTATATTTTGGACCCTCACTTCCTCCAGTGCTTGGGTATATTATTTGAGATGGTACAGTTATGCTTATCAAGCTTATTTTAAGCCTAGCGCACGGATGTCTTTGATATTTTCGGGTCGGAGTGGCAGGCGGAGAACACCAAACTCACTCCGGCCAAGGGTGCTTTTACAATGTTCTCTCTGGGAGAAGTTCTCCCCACCCCTTGCACCTCTAAAGTGGCCTCCCACACCAACCAGGCTTGTATGGAGGGTAAGCCCCTTCCCCATCTCCGGGAGACAGATCCCACCTCTCTTGTCTTACCCGGAGATTCTCAGTTTTGGGTAGGAGCTCCGGATACCTTCACGGTTACTCGACTGGACCCTGACTGCGCCTCTAACCTCTTCAGCGAACAACTTCCTAAGATCCCAGAGTCGCTCCTGAAGGCTGAAGCTGAGTCTAAGGACACTTAGTAGGTCCTTAAACTCTCTGACTTTAGCAGAGGCAACGTCAGTGGTATATAGCGAAGATGCGCTATTCCAGGTAGTGACGAAATCTCTCTTAGGGAGTTTTCAACAGGACCTGTATGATTTCATTAAGGCCCGGTTGAACTGCCGAAAACACATCTTTTCGGCAGCCTCCATCCGTCATGAGCCTAACAGGCTCATGAAAAGCTCCATCTGGGGAGCTAATCTCTTCCCCCAGGAAGAGGTTGATGCGGTCCTAGCCGAGGCAACTAGGGCCAACCAGAGTCTCCGCTCCCGATAGGGTTTATCCTCTAAGAGGAAGCAGTCTGAGCCCGCCGGAACTCACCCCAAGCCAGGGAAGAAGTTCAAGAAGTTTAAACGGCTCCCAACTCAGACTGTCTTGCAGGCTGTCCAGGTCCCCGCCCCTGGTCATCCTTCAACCTCTCAGTCTCAACCTCAATCTCAGTATGTGCTGGTCCAACCAGCCCATCAACCTCTCACTGCTCCTTCATACGTCTCCTCCCAGCTTTCAACGCTCTTATGAAAGCCAGGGTGCATTTTCCATCCAAAATACAAAGGAACGAGCTAGAGGGTACTTCGTGGTAGGGAACATCCTGCTCCTCCTCCAGAGGAAGGGGAGGCAGAGGCTCCAGAGGAGGCAGACCCTCTCCCGTCCAGTGAGATATCTCAGGTAGGCGGGAGGTTATACCATTTTCGGGACCAGTGGAGCTTCAGTCCCTGGGCCCAGAGCATAGTCTCCAAAGGACTGGGGTGGAGTTGGTGCAGAAGTCCTCCCCCCCCCGTCAGGTTCCATCAATCACCGTCCAAGGCTCTGAAGGACTTTGTGAAAGATCTATTATTAAAGAGGGCAATAAAGAAAGCGAGACATCTGAAATTTCAAGGCAGACTGTTCAGTGTTCCAAAGAAAGGTTCCAGTCAGCGAAGAGTAATTCTAGACTTGTCCCGTCTAAATTCCTACATTCTATGCGACAAGTTTTCAATGCTTACAATCTTGCAGGTTCGGACCCTACTGCCCCGTGGAGCCGTAACCACCTCTATAGATCTTTCAGGCGCCTATTATCACGTCCCGATTTAGAAGGTTCTCTCCTTATCTGGGGTTCAGACTAGGAAATCAAGCATACTCGTTCAGGGTCATGCCATTCGGTCTCAATATAGCTCCCAGAATCTTCACCAAACTGGCGAATACGGTAGTTCAGCAACTCCGGTCTCAGGGGGATCATGCTAGCCGCATACCTAGACGATTGGATTGTTTGGGCATCCAACGTCAATGAATGCCGGAAAGCAACAGCCATAGTAATCGGCTTTCTGGAATCACTGGGCTTTCAGATAAACAAGGAGAAATCCCTCCTAGTTCCGGAGAGTCGCTTTCAATGGTTAGGAATCCAGTGGGACCTGTGTGCACACAGACTATCTCTTCCGCCTGGCTGCCAAACGGAGAGAAATAGCAAAGGCAACCAGACAGTTAATCAAGAACAAGAAAGCTTCCCGTCACAAACCCAAGAAAGAGTCTTAGGTTCTCTTCAGTTTGCTTCAGTGACGGATCTTCTTTTTGAAATCCAAACTGAAAGACATAAACAGGGTATGGCGGAGCCGAGCCAATGTCAGGTTCAGAGACAAAGTATCTCTGATTCACCGATTTTGAAAAAGAGACTCGGCCTTGGGCGACTGTCAAAGAGCATCGAAGTCAGTACCTCTTCAGTTTCCTCCTCCATCATTAGTGATTCACACCGACGCTTCCCTAAGCAGGTGGGGAGGATACTCCCAACACAAGAAGGTACAGGGGACTTGGTCCACCATGTTCCGCCAGTTCCATATCAATGTCCTGGAAGCTATGGCAGTCTTTCTAACCCTGAAGAAACTGGTCAAGGAACAATCTGATTCATATAAGATTGGTCCTGGACAGCGCAGTAGTAGTACATTGTATAAACAGGGGAGGTTCCAAATCGAGTCGGATCAACCAGGTTATGATAGCAATATTCTCTCTAGCAAACAAACACCGGTGGCATCTGTCTGCTACCCACCTTGGCAGGGTCCGAATGTCATTGCAGATTCCCTATCCAGGACAACTCCGCTGGAGTCGGAATGGTCCCTGGACAAAACTTCATTCAAATGGATTTGCAATCAAGTTCCGGTCTCTGGGTAGATCTCTTTGCAACAGAATGCAACCACAAACTGCCTTGTTATGTTGCTCCCAACCTGGACCCTCTAGCTCACTCCACAGATGCAATGTCCATAGATTGGAACAAGTGGAAAAGGATCTACCTCTTTCCTCCAGTAAACCTGTTACTGAAAGTCCTTCACAAGCTCAGGACATTCAAGGGTCAGATAGCCCTAGTAGCTCCCAACTGGCCAAGAGCAACTGGTTTCCACTTCTTCTAGAGCTGAAGCTTCGGTGCTTGCAAATTCCCAACCCAAACTGATGCAAATAGTACAAACTCAGACTGTGTCAGCTTCCTCAAGAATTCAGAATGCCCTGGCTTTGTGGATTTCATGAAGTTTGCAGCTCAGAAGGATGCTAATATTGATCCTATTAACACTTTGTTCCTAGAATCAGACAAAAGGGAATCCACTCTTAGACAGTATGACTCAGCAGTTAAGAAATTAGCACTCTTCTTAAAAAGAATCTGAAGCAACTGTAATGACCACTAATTTAGCTATTTCATTTTTTAGGCCATTATTTGAGAAAGGTCTGGCCTCAAGTACCATTACTACAGCAAAATCAGCTTTGAAAAAGATATTTTTGCACGGGTTTAAGATTAACTTAACAGACTCTTATTTTTCGTCTA
This sequence comes from Macrobrachium rosenbergii, assembly GCF_040412425.1. Lineage (NCBI taxonomy): Eukaryota > Metazoa > Arthropoda > Malacostraca > Decapoda > Palaemonidae > Macrobrachium > Macrobrachium rosenbergii. The sequence continues at coordinate 15,132,212 of NC_089795.1, read as the reverse complement.
TCCCTAAAGCCTGTGTCGTTTAAGACCAGTAACCCGCCCACACGGTTTCCTGGTTCTTAAATGATGTTCTTAAATTAGCCTCAGAAATAGATAATCAGAATTGCTCTTTCACTAACTTATTGAGGAAGACCTTATTTTTGATTAGTTTAGCTTCAGGTGCTAGAATTTCTGAACTGTCTGCCCTGTCTAGAGAACCCTAAGTTCCTAGCTAAAAATGAAGATCCTCGAGATAGGTGGTCTCCCTGGAAGGTCATCCCCCTCCCACAGGACCTGTCTTTATGCCCAGTCTTTACCTTGAAAGCCTATTTAGACAGGACCTCACAGATAACTTCAGGGCCTCTGTTTGTAAGGGAAGGGGAGGAACTATCTCTATGAAAGCCATTAGGCAACAGATCCTGTATTTCATTAAACATGCAAACCCAGATTCAGTCCCAAAGGTACATGACATTAGGGCAGTGGCCACCTCCACTAACTATTTCCATTATATGAATTTCCTCTGGATCTTTTCAAAATACACGGGTGGAAGTCTCCGTAGTTTTTAAACGCCACTATCTGAAATCACTAGAAGCTCTGAAATTCACTACAGTGGCGGCAGGAACATCGTTCCCCCCTCAGTTTAATTCTTCCTAGTACTCAGTCACTCTCCTCCCTCCTACCTGCCTCATTTATTCCCCTTCGGTCATCTCCAGGTCAGGCATGCTTCACAGCCTGTCTCCTGACCATGTCATAGTTTTGTCCTGTCTATGTGTTTAATTTAAATGTTACATGTATTATCTTGTTTTATAGTTTCCCCACCTTAGTTTTAAGTATAATGTTTAGTACCTAATTTTCACTTTTATGTACTCATTAATCTAAGGATGATTTTATATTCATGTACACTTTAATATTGCATTAAATTTAAGTATCTTTATTATATCTTAATACCACATCTTGCTACCGGGATAATTAAAACTCTTGTGGAAATTTAGTTTTATTACTTTCCTCTACAAGTTTCCCTTTTGTTTCAGGATGGTATTTTGATTTCTCTGTTATTATTTCACCGGGTGACACAGGTTGGAAAACCCAGAAAAAGGATTTTGACAAAGGAAAAAATCTATTTCTGGGAGAGACCTGTGTCACCCGGTGACCCACCCATGATTCCTTCTTTCCCCTGATAAAATACCATTCCAGGATGGGGTGCTAACATGAAATGTGGGTGACGCTGGTTTGTTTACAGTCCGCGAGTGGTGCGGGGTTTTGTAACGGCACCTCACTCGGTGGGACTTTTGACATTGGGAATGTTTACAGGGTGGAGGCCTGTGATTGTGACAATCTCACCCTTTCTCATACACACGACTCCATTTCATGGAGCTCGCACCAGGGGTAGTAAATCCGGCTTAGCTTTTTTAGCTTTTCTCTGGTATATTTAGCAATAGCTTTACCTAGAAATAAGTGCTGAAAGGTTATTTCACCGGGTGACACAGGTCTCTCCCCAGAAATAGATTTTTCCTTTGTCAAAATCCTTTTTTTTATTATTACTATTATTATTATTATTATTAATCTTATATCTGAAAATTAGTATTTATTATTAGGTAAATCATTTATTTGTCATACAAACGTGGTTAGTCCTCACCATCTCCCATAAATTAAAAAAATTCTTGTGCCATCATTCTCTCTCTCTCTCTCGGTATACATAAATTTTAATGAAAAAATGCAGTAATTAGTGAATACACAGTGTTGCTCTACGAAAAATAAAGTAGTGATAATTTTAGAGATAAGGCCCAAAGAAAAATCCACAAATTAGTGAAATTTCCCTGCAGATAAGTGAATAATGTGTTCCACAAAAATCTGCAACAAGATGTAATGAGGAAATGTGAAATGTGTAAAAATGGCGGGCACTACATACTTTTAAGACCCGGTGAAAAGTTTTAGTTCCTTAAAATTTTAATGGGTAAGCTTATATTTGTTAAAATTGGGAGCCAGTAGGTCTCCTATAAGGTGATAAGTTAGGATTAGATCATTAAGCTGTAATTACTGTGCTGTTTTTTCTGTCTAACAAAGTGATAATTAGCATTAATACAATACTGTAATATTAAACAATTTTGCTACTGAAACTCATTAGTCAATTACTTTTTTAACACTAACAGATAATTTGAGGTTACTGAATGGGCAAACCAGTTAGCCTAACTTCGTGTTTGTGAAACACAGCCGTGATAGTAGTTTCATGCTTGACTTACAAGCTTTGGTGTTTACTAAAGGCTAGTATTTCCAGTGTAGTGTTTTAAATCACACTAGTACAGTACAATTATATGGATTTTGTGATATACAAAGTTCTCAAGTTATCCTTAACACTAGGGCTCTTTTCAACCATTAAAGGAAATACATTCATGCAGGTCTACTTCTAACAGGTATTACTTCGCTGATAGGGACGTCACAGGTGTTGAGAAAAATTGTTGTGATGCTCTTCTTTTTCCCATGTGAATATAAAAAGTACTTTTTTGTAATGGTGAGTTTTGTCGAGCAAAAAAAATCTTAAGAGATATTGACTTTACATAAATTTGGTGTGAAAATTCCAATAATTAATAATCTTAATTATGTACCGACTAATGTAGCCCATAACTTTTACCTGGTGCTTGAGAAGAGACTGGGAAATCAAAGTTATGAAAGGTATAGAAATACACTTTGTGGGTATCCATTTAGTTTTGTCTTAATTGGGTTGAGAAGCCTTATAATAAAATCTAACACTTCTTTGTGGATTGGGCTGTGGCTGCTCACGGTTGTTGTACCGCCAATTCAGTGCCATTTGTATTTCCTGATTAACTTGTTTGTTGGACTATCCATTATTTATGAGTACTTGTGAGACACAATCTAGTTCTTGGTGTGTGCCCTGCCAAGACGAACAGTGTGTCAAAGCCCTCATTAAGAAGGCTTTAATGGTGGTGTTCTTATATCTTCAACTGACTATCTCCATTAAGGCAGAAGCCAAGGTTAGTCTTCTTTGTGTAAACAGGGGTTTTCAGGCCTTCATCGGTTTGGCAGACGAGGAAGTCAAGGAAGGAATGCTGGCCATTACCTCAGAACTCAACTGTGCAGTTTAAAGAGGTGCATTCTAGGAATGCACAATGGGGCATTTCAACTTCATTCTTGTCCTTAGCCTGTACAAATATATCGCCAATATAATGTGTGTAAATGTGCGGTTTTTTAATGTGGGAAAAAAAACGACTCCTTTACGCACCCATATGAAATTTGGTAAAAAGCATGCCCACAAGTGAGTCCATCGCAACATCATCTTTTTGTCTATGCATGTGTCCCTTATGAGTGGAAAAAGGGGCTTTCTTTGTGCAAATTTCAAGGAGGGCCTGTAGGTACCCTTTAGAGATACTATATTTAACTGGGGCATGGAGGGGTCCCTGTAAAGACATGGTTGATAACTAGACTGATGGTTCCATCCACAGGAATGTTAGTAAATATGGATTCAATGTCCCAAGAGGCAATACAGTAGTTCCAACTCCAGGGGAGCCCTTGATCTATCCTAAGAATTCTGCTGATGAATGGAGGCTGTGGTGGTCAAGCACATAAGGCACGAGGGTCTGACTGAGGCATTTAACCAAACCATAGGTAGGTGTGGGGGTTTGGCAAATGATAAGGTGTTAGGGGTTCCCGGGTATATGGGTCTTGACATTCCAATACATGTACCCTGGTGACAGGAGGAAGGTGTGTGGTATTTGCAGTTGCACTAATGACTTCAATTATCCTGTTCACCTCTCTCTTAATTACACCTCAGGGTTCTTTGTAATGCATTTGGAACTTTGTCTGATCAGACAGGATCTAGTTGAGCTTTTGGTGGTATTCAGATGTATTAATCAAGTCTTAGGGATGGCTTCTCTTTGATGGGCAAGGATGTTACTAATGAATACATGCTTAAAAGAGTATCTTCCATATATATATATATATATATATATATATATATATATAATATATATATATATATATATATATATATATATATATATATATATATAAGAATTGACAGAGGAAAATCTATTTCTGAGGAAGGTCCTCCGCCTCAGCAAAATGAAATTCCATTACAGACGAATTTCTAGGTATAACAATGCTAGATATACCAGAGAAAAGAGCTTTCAGGAAAGCTGGGGTTACTACCCCAGTCGATCAACTTTTAGAAGGATTTGGTATAATGAAGGGTGAGTGAAATACCACTACCACGGAAATATACTGAAAGATCTCTCCTTATCAAAACCCCGTAAAAAGAGTGGTGAGCCGTTACAGCTCCCACACTCAACACTCCGCCAAGACGGCGACACCAAAAGCCACCTACTTCATTCCATTTTCTGCACGTGATACGTTAAAGATTTTGTGTGCTCGTCCTATTTTGGATTTATTTTTCTTCATCTACGATATAAGTAATAATAAGAAGAAGAAGGAAAAGAATAAGAAATTGCTATACTAATTGTAAATAACAGTATTCCATAGCATCTCTTTAAACTCAAAGAACCAGTTTTGAAAGCAAATCAAAATACTATTAAAGATACAGTAAAATAGAAAATACTGTATAATGAAAATAAAATGATCTTTATAGAGCTACTGTATTACTAAATTAAATCAAGCACTAAGTAGATAAAGGCAGTTAATATCTTGATGGACAGGAACACATATGGTAGCAAGAGAACTGGTCCTTGGCAGCATCCCTTTCTTTTCCCTTAGTCTGCTTTAACTTTTTCTGGGCCAATCTACATGGTACAGAAGCTTTCAATGTTTGTAACTGCCATCATAAAGCCCAGTATGTATACATATTCAAGACCAATATATAGTAATGGACAATACTGTACTTGATATATTATTGTTAATTTTAATTCTGAAACCTAGTTTGACCTTTAAATTTGTTTTACATACTGCAAGATCTTAAGACTACACTTTTCTGCCACCTCTACTTTCACACTTTATTACTCCTGACCTCTACCAGTATATACAGGATTTTGGGTAAGTCTGTTGCAATGAAAAGCACAACATTAGTTTATATATTAAATTAAAAATCAATGCTTCTTTCCTGAAGATATTAATCTATGATAACACTTAACTGAGGTGCTAATTTCCTCTTGAAAGTCTCAAACCATGGCTTGATCACCCTTCTCTCAAGCAATGAGTAATCCAGCTCATGGAGAGCACATACTGAATTCACTTATAATCTCCTCCCTTAACCTTCCATTTCTTTAGAGATGCAAGGAATCACAGCAAAGCTGAACTTTGTAAGACTATGATCTCTTCTCTCCTGAGGGTGCTAGACTTTTCTGATCCTCATTTCCCCTAGATGGTTCATCAGTAACTCCTCCCATCAAATAATCTCTCATCATCACTGTCCCCTCCCTTATCATCTCTACAATGATTGAAGATTGTTATACTTCAAACAGTTGGTTAATCATATTGAAAAAAAAATGTTACCCTCATCCTTGAAATATATCATGGATTATACAGTTCACTTGTTAAACCTGTTACCAAGAAGAGAAAAAGATTCTGTCTAAATACTATTTTACTATTATGCTGTGGGTAAGCCTTCATGAACATAAATGATGCTTAACTTTTTAAAATACCCGAAAATGAGTAATACTCTTCTGGATCATCAGCACAGGTGTTTTCCAATCCTGTTATCTAATTACTCTTCAAGGAAAATTTTAGGAATCATGTACATATATCACATGCTCAACATTCCCTAGGTCTCTGGAGAGTGTCATTAGGTCTTGATAGCTAAAACCAAGGCTTTTCTTTTTTCTCCTCTTACCAAGTATATTTCTATTTACTTGACAGAGGGCACTAATGTTAAGAGATGAAACATGGCCTCCACATGGAGTAATGTGAAAAGAAAAGGGTAAATAATCAGATACTATTGGTCCAAAGGTGTCAAATGTTTTATGTTCTTCCTGTAAACACCGTCTTTTTCCTTTCTAGTACCTAATCTTGGAGCAAATCCACTCCCCAAAAGCTCAGAACCACTTGAAAATCAACTTAAAAATGAAACTATTAGGATCTTGCAATGAACGTCCCACGTTCAAACAAAACACACGACAAGGGTCATGGCCTCAATGTAAAGATCAGCCTGCCTCTTGTCTTGGGCTAAACATGTTGCTTTCACTATTTAAATTTTGCATGTACTAACTGGAAAAAATAAAGCATGTAAAGAAATACAAAAGTTAATGGATAAATAATTCATTCATTACTCATACAAAATAATAAAAATAATGATGATTATACTTATGGGATAAGGGGGAATCCATCAAAAAAGGGATTTTGACAAAGGAAAAATCTATTTCTGAGGAAGGTCCCGTGTCACCCGGTGAAATTCCATTACAGCACGAATTTCTAGGTATAATATGCTAGATATACCAGAGAAAAAGAGCTTTCAGGAAAGCTGGGGTTACTACCCCCAGTCGAAACTTCTTTCCAAGGAAGACGTCGGTATAACGAAGGGTGAGTGAAAGATCACTACCACGGAGACTTACTCGAAAGATCTCTCCTATCAAAACCCCGGAATAGAGCGGTGAGCCGTTACAGCCCCTACACCCAACACCCGCCAGGACGGCGACACCAGCGCCACCTACCTCATTCCATGCTTGCACTAACCCCAGACTTGGCATGTGCAAGAAAGGGGGAGCCTGGGTGAGTCAGGGAGGGTCACGGGTGACAGGGACCTTCTCAGAAATAGATTTTTCCTTTGTCAAAATCCCTTTTCTGAGTTCAGTCCCGTGTCAGCCGGTGAAATAGTGATAGAGAATCATGCCAAGGCTGCAACTACGAGGAAACAGGGTAATCTGAAGAAAAACATAAATTCACGAAAATAGTTTAATGAGGGAATCTCTTACATGAATAAAGAACACTAAACCTAAGGCACATCAAAGACTTAAAATCAGTAAAGAGTGGGAAGTCCCCAGCACGACGGGAAAAAGTCCCAAAACCACTTAAAACTACTAAAGCACAATATCACACGAAACATTGGATAGGTTCAATGGCACATACAATCTTCATTGGTATACACAATCTTAAAGCTACACACGTAAACTTAAGCTAAACACGTAAGAGATCAAACCAATTTGGTAAACAAAATATACAGTGCATATACATATATCTGGGGTACATGGAGCAAAATAAAACTGCCCAGTACCCCACAAGAAAAAACAATCATAACATGTCAGATTACAGTTTCCAGTCAACAGAGACAATATACATCAATATGAGGAGCAAGGCAGTGAGGCATGATCAACCAGGAGGATAAGCAGAGAAGTAAATGAGGCAGGCGGGCGGGGGGAAAGGAGGATAAGGATATGATTGGTTAAGGTGGGAGATGACACTTCCCTGCACAGCTATGGTAGAAAATTTCAGGGCTTGAGCGATTTTTAAATAGTGGCGTTTAAACACTAGAGGTGATTTCCAACCCGTGTATTTAGACAATTCTGAGAAATCCATATTATGAAAGTAATTAATGGAAGTAGCAACTGCTCGAATATCATGAACCTTAGGAACTGAATCTGGGTTGGCCTGTTTCATAAAATACAGAATTTGTTGTCTTATACCATTCAGTGAAAGAGTACCACCTTTCTCCCTGATAAAAGAGGACCCACTTACTCTGTGGAGTTCTTAAAAGGTAAGATTTAAGTGTATAAACTGGACATAAAGACTGGTCTTGTGGAAGGGCACCACCTTCCAAGGAGACCATCTGTCTTGTGGGTCTTCGTTTTTGACTAAGAATCTAGGATCAGGGAAAGGAGGACCTGTCCGGAAGGGAGGAAGTTCACAAAATTATCACCTCTAGTGAGAGCCGACAGCTCTGAGATTCTAGCACCTGAAGCCAAGCTAATCAGAAATAAGGTCTTCCTTAACAGATCCTGATAAGAGCATTGAAAGTTATCTATCTCTGATGCTAACTTAAGGACGTCATTGAGAAACCACGAACGGAATGTGGGCGTGATACTGGTCTCAGACGAGCATGCTCTGGGGATGGATGAAAAATAGGAATCTGTAAGGTCGATTTTAAAGCCGTAAGAAATACTTTCTTCAGGGCTGACTTGGCTGTGGTAATAGTGGCCGGAGCAAGGCCTTTTTCAAACAGTGATCTAAAGAAAGAGACTCCTAAATTAGTCGTCATGATTTTGGCTTCAGATGCTTTTAGGAAGGAGGCTAACTTTTTGACTGCTGAATCATACTGTCTAAGAGTAGAATCTCTTTTATCTGATTCAAAAATAGAGTGTTGACAGGGTCAATGTTTGCCCCTTTTTGGGCTCACGAATTTTATAAAGTCCATAAAACTAGGGCATTCTGAATTCTTGAGGAAGCTGACACAGTCTTGGTTTGTACTGTCTGGGTCAGTATGGGCTTGGGAATCCGAAGACTCTGCAATCCCAGTTCCTGAAGAAGAGGGAACCAATTGCTCTTCGGCCAATAGGGGGCTACTAGGGCTGGTTGACCTTTGAATGTCCTGAGTTTGTGTAATACTTTCAGCAGTAAATTTATTGGAGGGAACAGATAAATTTTCTCCCAATTGTTCCAATCTATTGTCATTCGTCCGTGGCGATGCCTGAGGGTCCAGGTTGGGGGCCACATAACAGGGAGCTTGAAGTTGCTCTCCGTCGCAACAGATCCACCTGGAGACCTGGAACCCGGCGGCAAATCCATTTGAAAGATTCCGCGTCCAGGGACCACTCCATCTCCAACGGAGTAGCCCTGGACAGGGAATCCGCCACCACGTTCCACTCCCCGCTAGGTGGGTAGCTGACAGGTGCCAGCCGTGCTTGTTCGCCAGGGAGAAGATAGCAACCATTACTTGGTTTTACTCGACCTGATTTGGAGCCGCCCTGTTGATGCAATGAACTACCACTGCGCTGTCCAATACCAGCCTGATATGAATCCGGTTGGGGGGGCGGATTTTCTTTAAAGTTAGAAAGACCGCCATAGCTTCCAGGGTGTTTATATGGAACTGCTGAAACATTGTGGACCACGTTCCTTGTACTTTTGTTTTGGAGAATATCCCCAGCCGCTTTAGGGAAGCGTCTGTGTGGACAACTAGTGCCGGAGGGGGAAATTGAAGCGAACTGACTTGGACAGGCCCCTGACTGTGGCCCAAGGCCGCAGTCTTGTTTTTTAAGATTCGAGGATGGAGGAGACCTTGTCTCTGAGCTTGACATTGGCTCGACTCCGCCACACTCTGTTTATGTCTTTTAGTTTCGCTTTTAAGAGCAGGTCTGTCACTGAGGCAAATTGAAGGGACCCAAGGACCTTTTCTTGGGATCGGCGGGATGCCGATTGATTTTTGAGAAATTTCCTGGTGAGAGATGCTATCTCCTTCCTCTTGGGAGGCGGGAGAGATAACGTGTGAGAAGACAGATCCCACTGGAGGCCCAGCCACTGAAACCGGGACTCCGGTCAGGCGGGACTTTTCTCTGTTCAGTTGAAAACCTAACGATTCCAGGAAGTTGATGACTATGGTCGTAGCCTTCTGACACTCTAGAACTGTTGGTGCCCAAATTATCCAATCGTCTAGGTACGCTGCTAGGGATATCCTCGGGACCGGAGTTGTTGAACTACCGTGTCCGCCAGCTTGGTGAATACCCTGGGCGCAATGTTTAGGCCGAAGGGCATGACCTTGAACGAGTAGGCTTGATTCCCAAGTCTGAAACCGAGGAACTGAGAGAAGTTCCGCGCAATCGGGACGTGATAGTAAGCGTCTGAAAGATCGATAGAGGTGATGACGGCTCCACGCGAAGTAGAGTCCATTACCTGAGCTACTGTAAGCATGCGAAAATTTGTCGCATTTTATGTAGAGATTTAGACGCTACAGATCCAGGATCACTCTTTGCTGATCTGAGTCTTTTTGGGAACTGTGAATAACCTGCCTTGAAATTTTAGGTGCCTTACTTTCTTTATTGCTCGTTTGTTGAGCAATACTGTCACATAATCTTGTAGGATTGATGAGGGTGGCTGGTAAAACCTGTTCGGAGGAGGAGGGTCCTGATCCAGCTCCAACCCAGACCTTGGACACAATACTGTGTGCCCAAGGGCTGAAGGTCCATTGGTCCCTGAACCAATACAGGCGACCACCTACCTGTGTTTTCTCAGTGGGAGGGAGCGGGTTTGTTCCTCTACCACGTCCAGGTTTTCCTCTTGGGGTGGTGTTTGCTTTTCCTCTGTGAGGGGCCCTGCCTCTTCCCCCTTTGCGATCCTGTTAAGGCCGTGAAAGTAACCACGGCCCTCATAGGTGGGGTTGTATGCTGGTGAAGCAACATACGAGGGCGCAGCAAGGGAATGAGCTGGTTGGACCAGCACATATTGTTGGGGTGAGCTTTTGAGGTGGAGGGCTGTGCCACAGCCGAGACCGGGGCGGCTTGAACTACCGCCTGCTGGTGGGGCCTCTTGCCTCCTAAAACGTTTACCTCCTCTGTCTGGGGGGCGCCAGATTCTGGGGTCTTGCGCTTGTAGGCAGAGATGCCCCAGTGAGAGCGCAGACTCTGGTTGGCCCTTGTAGCCTCAGTCATGACATTTGTAACCTCTTCTTCTGGGAAGAGGTTAGGCCCCCAGATCGAGCTCTTTACGAGCTTGTTAGGCTCGTGACGGATAGTAGCATTTGTGAAGATAAACTTTCTGCATTCCAGTCTGGCCATGATGAACTCAAACAGGTCAGACTGAAAGCCAGCTAGCAGGGACTTAGCCAAGACCTGGAAAAATGGCTCGTCCGGCGCAGGGAGACGGCAGTGGCTTCCGTGAGGCAGACGGAGTTCAGGGACCGCTAGCTTAGTCCGGCATCAAACTCCGCTTTATCAAAGATTCCGGCAGCTTGGGGAGTTGCTCACTAAACTGTGAGGAAGACAGAAGGGGTCCAACTTCCCGACCGTGAAGGTGGACGGAGCATCCATCCAGAACTCATCACTTCCTGGGAACACCAGGAAGTGGGGTCTGTTTCTCTCAGCTGCGGTAACGGATTACCTTCAAAGCACGCCGGGCCGTGAGCCAGGCGACTTTGTTCAAACAGGGAGTTGGTAAGTTGTCTCCCAGGGCAAACATAGTGAAGTTGCCCTTGAAAGGAGTCAACTTTGTGTTGTCTGCCTGCCACTCCGTCAGAGTGCGCAGGAGAGACGACTGAGCTTGGTCCCTAGGGATGATGACAGTCTCCCTGGGAACCTTATCAGAACGTATCCATGCTTCCTCTGTCAATCTTACGAAGCCTGGATACGGGGGCAAAAGATCGGCGGGGAAGAATTCTAACTCCTCCAACCGTCTCGTGCCAAGACCCTCAATAGTGAGTTTGCCATCATGTTGGATGGCCCGGAGGGCGAAACGCCAAGGGTTACCGACATCGAAGGGGGAGGTCCGCTGTGTCGGGGATGACATACTGGGGTTCGGCTGGGGTGGATTAGCCATTCCCGCCAGCATGTTGTCATAAGTGGCAAACTTTTTGGATATCTTATTGTCATAAGTGGCAAACTTTTCGGATATCTGATTGAATTTATCGTTGATATCCTCAGAGAATCTTTGAAACATCTGGTTCGCGAAAGCCTCCGCGTCAGGCAGGTTGGCGAGGAGGGCTTGGTTTTGATGCCCTCTTACTCGCGCCTTTGCTGGAGGAACCAGACTTGCTCCGGAGGCTACAGGTGCTGAGACCTTAGCCTTCGACGGGGAAAAATGCAATGCTTTCTTGGAGGACGAGGACTTATAGCCCTTCGCCTTCCATGAAGTCTTCAACTTCAACTTGGGGATAGCTGATGGAGCTCTATCACCCAAGGAGGAAGACTTCCCAAAACCTGAAAAGGAAGAAACAGAAGAAGCTGGGGAATCAAAAGGGGCCCGCCCCAACAACCTCACTACCTACCTCGCTACCACCCCTGGTCCTGTTCGGTAGCCATAGGTTCTAGGTCTAAGTCCAAGGCGGCGACGTCCTCTGAAACCTCAGCGTAGAGGATATCCACTTGGGGTGGCTGGGTCGCATCCCGGATCTGCTGGATGATGGGGTGGCAAGATCTTCTGGCACTGGCCGCCACCCGTGCGCGGGGTAGAGCAGGTCCCTCAACCTAGCCTCGAGGACGTAGGGGCTTCCCGGACGGAACATTCCTACCAAACCCAGCCACCCAGGCCCGGAGACATTCCAAGGCAGACTTCTTGGAGGACTCAAATCCGCCTGAAAGAAAGCCAGCAATTAGCTAAGGGTGAAAAACAGTCCGGGAACCACGTAAATAAAATTCAAAATGAGGAGCGTAAACGGAGGAAGGTTGTCACTTACCGACTCATCCTGGATGGTTGCGCACAAAGGCGAAGCAAACCTCACAACCATCGGGTGCCAGACTACCAGATCGTCGAGCCGACCGCACAACCAGCGTGGGTCCGCACACTACGTGACCATAAGGTTGTTGCAGTGACGCGGTACACCCCGCTCCTCACAGCGAACAGTCTGTAAGTGGAAAAACGAACATGAACCTACCACTCTAAGCAATCTAAAGCCGGCAAGGCCGGAATTTCAACTGCAACAGAATACTCCGTGGAGAAGAAATACCTTATCATAAACTAGGCCAATAAGCTCTAAAATACACAGAGTGGAAGGTAAGACTTTCCAGACCCGGAATACTCCGGGGAATGAAAGGAATGAGACAACAGGAACTCACCGCAAGGGGTTGCCAGTAAAAATAACGGCGGAACCCCTGGCGTAGAACCGACTCACGTTTAAAAAATAACGAGAGTACTCCATTAGATAACACAGATATTTAAATACGTATATCATGAACAATAACATTAAACAAGTGACGGTATAAAGGGCAAATGCTCCGGAGACTGGAGGATCCGCCCCCTTATAAATAAATAAATCCTCTTCACTTACTTCCCGCCAGAGAAACAAGGTGGGCAAGATGCTCGGATCTATTCATAACATAAACCGAGCAAGTATAATAACCCAGCCGAGTAACCCGACGGGGAGGAAGAAGTGGATAGAGTGTTCAACACGCTTCGAGCTAGGAGTGAAACGAACCACCAACACCAACACAGCGATGCTAGGGACTGTATGGGAGGGAGCGAATCCTCTACCAAATGGAGAAGTCCCTGAACTCGGAGAAAACGCCATCTAGCGTCACCCGCACGAGTAGAGCAAGGCTGGAAGGGTGGGGGGAGGGGTGGAGTAGGGAGAATGGTAGGCTGAGAAGAAAGAGAACAGGAGACGGGGGAAACATATAACCCGCTCAACTGCACACATACACCACTCCAAGAAAAATGAACTTAGGAGGGTGGCCTACTACTAAGGAAGGGAAGCGACCAAGCCTCGATGCCCGACTCCTGCCTAGGCAAAGCCTAATAGGGACCTAACCTAGTATAGGCTAGGAAAATGGAAGGAGTGTGGAGGGAGGAGGAACAAACAAGGAGAGAAATTTTGTGCCGAGAACCAACCGGGAACGAGAAGAGGGGGCAAGAAGGCGAATAGCCCAGAGGAGACACATCCAAAGAACTCTATTCCCCAAAGGAAGGAAGAGAACTAAGGGGCTCACTCTGCCCACCAAAAATGACCCCGGAGGAAACAGCAACCAAAACTCCTCAACCTGATGGACCTCCACGCCGAGGGCAAGGGGATGGAAGCAAATAAACCTACTCCACTAAAAAACCATCACACATAAATATTGAAATAAAAATGTGCTCAATAGGGTGCGTGAGCCTTAGATCCTCGGGCAACGGTTAGATCTGAGGCTGCCAACTACGAGGAGGTAAACGATGGTAAAATAAAAGAACCGAGAGAACACCATCGCCAAGAATAAAATAAATAAATGGCCTAATACAGACTAAAATAATAGGAACCCAACCTGGAGGGACCTGACGGGCATCACCTCAAAAGGCCATTTTGGCCAAAAATTATGTAAAATTAGAAAAAGGGGGCCACCGCAGGAAACCCGCCAGGAGGAGAACCATGGGGCAAAAATATATCATCTATAACGACAAGGAGACAACCCCAACAGAAAAGAACTGATGGGGTCGCCTCGCCTATTAAGGATTCGACATGGCTGGGGGGGACGCCGTGGCGTCATAATAAGATCTCAATATTTATGATATAAACGAGACCAAAACAGCCAAAATATAGAAAAAAACCCCACATTAAGATGGTACTTAACTTGAGATAGTAAAGCTGCTCGATGACATGGTGAAAGATGGAAAAATCCAAAAAATAGCATACGAGCACACAAAAAATTAAAAGATAGCGATCACGTGCTAGAAAATGGAATGAGGTAGGTGGCGCTGGTGTCGCCGTCCTGGCGGGTATTGGGTGTAGGGGCTGTAATGGCTCACCGCTCTATTCCGGGGTTTTGATAGGAGAGATCTTTCGATAAGTCTCCGTGGTAGTGATCTTTCACTCACCCTTTCGTTATATCGACGTCTTCCTTGGAGAAGACGCTGATCTGGGGTAGTAACCCAGCTTTCCTGAAAATTCTTTTTTTTCTCTGGTATATCTAGCATATTATACCTAGAAACTCGTGCTGTAATGGAATTTCACCGGCTGACACGGGACTGAACTCAGAAATTAAGATACCATTGCACCAGTCACAAATAAAGGATTTTGACAAAGGAAAAATCTATTTCTGGGGGGAGACCTGTGTCACCCGGTGAAATAACCATTCAGCACTTATTTCTAGGTAAATCCATTGCTAAATCTACCAGAGAAAAAAGCTAAATGCAAAGCTGGAGTTACTACCCCCAGTGCGAGCTCCATAAAATGGAGTCGTGTATATGAAAGGGTGAGACTGTCACAATCACAGGCCTTCGCCCTGTAGACATTCCCAATGTCAAAAGTCCCACCAGTGAGGTGCGATCCTGCACCACTCACGGACTATCAACAAACCAGCGCCACCTGCATTCCATGTTAGCACCCACCACCTAAGAATGGTATTTAACTAGGGAGGGAAAAGAAGAACAGAGGTGGGTCACCAGGTGACACAGGTCTCCCCCCAGAAATAGATTTTTCCTTTGTCAAAATCCTTTTTCTTGGTTATACGACCTGTGTCACCCGGTGAAATAATAACAGAGAATCCAAAATACCAATGTGAAAAAGAAATAAAACTATAATTCCAAAAGATTTTTAATTATCCAAGTTGAGAATTTCATATAAATACATAAACTATAATAAGGTGGGGGAACTATGTCCCGCAAGACAAGAGAACATTAGAACATGAAAAATGTACTTAAATGCTAAAAACAGGGAACAAATACAAAAGGTAACATGGTCAGGAGACAGGCTGTGAAGTATGCCTGACCCGGAGGTGATGGTAAAGGGAATAAATGAGGCAGGTAGGTGGGAGGAAAAGTGATCGAGGTTAAAGAGATATAAAAGGAATTAATTAGAGGGAGGAACAATGCTTCCTGTCGCCACCGTGGTGAATTTCAGAGCTTCTAAGGATTTCAAATAGTGGCGTTTGAAAACCCGGGGAGATTTCCACCCTGTATATTTCGTAAGATCCTCAAAATTCATATGATGAAAATAATTAGTGGAGGTGGCCACTGCTCTAATGTCATGGACCTTTGGAACTGATTCTGGGTTTGCTTGTTTAATAAAATATAAGATCTGTTGTCTGATGGCCTTCATAGAAATAGTTCCTCCACCTTCCCTCACAAACAGAGGCCCCGAAGTTATTTGAGAGGTTCTGTCTAAATAAGCCTTTAAAGTAAAGACTGGACACAGTGATAGGTCTTGTGGGAGGGAATGACCTTCCAGGGAGACCATCTATCTTGAGGATCTTCATTCTTAGCTAGAAACTTAAGATGAGGGGCTAGCAACACTTCACCTGATGGAAGGAAATCAATATGATTGGGTTCTCTAGACAGGGCAGACAGTTCAGAAATTCTAGCACCTGAAGCTAAACTAATTAAGAATAAGGTCTTCCTCAGTAAACTTAAGAATGAACAATTCTGATTATCAGTTTCTGATGCTAATTTAAGGACGTCATTTAAGAACCAGGAAACTGTGTGTGGACGGGTTATTGGTCTCAAAACACACATGCTCTAGGGATTGAGGAAAAATAAGAATCTGTTAAATTAATATTAAATCCACGTAAAAATATCTTTTTAAAGCTGATTTTGCTGTAGTAATGGTACTAGAGGCAAGACCTTTTTCAAATAATGACCTAAAAAATGAGATTGCTAGGTTCGTGGTCATTATAGTAGCTTCAGATTCTTTTAAGAAGAGTGCCAATTTCCTAACTGCTGAGTCATATTGTCTGAGAGTGGATTCCCTTTTGTCTGATTCTAGGAACAAAGTGTTAATAGGGTCAATATTAGCATCTTTCTGAGCTGCAAACTTCATGAAATCCATAAAGCTAGGCATTCTGAACTCTTGAGGAAGCTGACACAGTCTGAGTTTGTACTATCTGCGTCTAGTTTTGGATTGGGGATCTTTGTAAGCACCAAGCTTCAGCTCTAGAAGAAGCGGGAACCAGTTGCTCTTCGGCCAATTGGGAGCTACCAGAGCCACCTGACCTTTGAATGTCCTGAGCTTGTGAAGAACTTTCATTAACAGGTTTAGTTTGGTGGAAAAAGATAGATCCTTGCCACTTGTTCCAATCTATACATTGCATCTGTGGAATGAGCTTAGAGGTCCAGGTTGGGAGCCACATAACAGGGAAGTTTGTGGTTGCATTCTGTTACAAAGAGATCTACTAGGAGACCTGGGACCTGACTGCAAATCCCATTCGAATGATGTTTTGTCCAAGGACCATTCCGACTCCAGCGGAGTTGTCCTGGATAGGGAATCTGCAATGACATTTTGGTAGAACTCCTGCCAGATGACTTCCAGATAGATGCCACTCCTGTTTGTTTGCCAAATCGAGAATATTGCTATCATGACTTGATTGATCCGGCTTGACTTGGAACCTCCCCTGTTTATACAATGCACCACTCACTGCGCTGTCCAGGACCAGTCTGATATGGATCTGTACTGTACTGGACAATAGTTTCTTCAATTAGAAAGACTGCCATTGCTTCCAGAACATTGATATGGAACTGGCGGAACATGAGTGGACCATGTCCCTGAACTTTCTTGTGTTGGGAGTATCCTCCCCACCAGCTTTAGGGGAAGCATCTGTGTGAATCACTAATGGAGGAGGGGGAAATTGGAGTGGTACTGAAAAAGAATAAAATAATTTCTTGACTAAATCCAATGTGTAGTCTCTTTTTCAAAATTTGAGAATTAGAGACACCTTTTTTCCTGAACCTGATTGACCAGTACAGTCATTTTCTGTTTATATCTTTCAGTTTGGTTTTCAGAAGCAAATCCATTACTGATTTTGCAAAGTTTCTCTGAAGAGAATTAGGTAAGACTCTTTCTTGGTAGTTAAATAAGGAAGCTTTCTTGTTCTTGAGGAACTGTCTGGTTGCCTTGGCTATTTCTTCCAAACATCTGGCGCAAGATTATTAGTTTATTTGAACGTGGTCCCACTGGATCCCTAACCACTGAAATGCGAACTCTCCAAAATTGGCCATTTCTCCCTGTTTATTTGGAAGCCTAAATTCCAGAAAACAATGCTATGGCTGTTGCTTGTCCGGCAACTAGATAAATTGGGTGCCCAAATTATCCAATCGTCCAGGTATTTGGCTAACATACATCCCTTGAGACCGTTAGTTGTGAACTAACCGTATCTGCCAGTTTGGTGAAAATTCTGGGGCTAAATTGAAAATGGCATTTTGGGAACGAAGAATGCTTGTTTTCCCAGTCTGAACCCCAGATATGGAGAGAACCTTCTCAGCATCGGGAAGTGATAATAAGCGTCTGAAAGATCTATAGGTTTGGTATGTTACGGGCAGTAGGGTCCGAACCTGTAATTTTGTTATTTATCCATTAAAACTTGTCAAAGATTGAATGTATTAATTGAAATTGCAGACTCTACAAGTCTAGAATTACTCTGCTGGACTGGTTACCTTTCTTTGGAACACTGAACAGTCTGCCTTGAAACTTCAAATGTCTCAGTTTTCTTTTTGCCCTCTTTTGTAATAGATCCTTCACAAAGTCCTTAAGTCTTTGGACTGTGATTGATGAAACCTGACTGGGGAGGACCTCTGCTCCAACTCCACCCCAGACCTTTGAGACTATGCTCTGGGCCCATGGACTGAAACTCCATTGGTCCCGAAAATGGTACAACCTCCCACCTACCTGAGAGATCTCACTGATTTGGGAGATGGTCTGCCCCTCTGGAACCTCCACCTCCCTCCTCTTCTGGAGGAGGAGGCTGGATGCTGCCCTACCTCTGAAGTATATATATCTGGCCTATTCCCCTTGCATGCCTCTGGATAGAACATAAATATACATATGGCTTTCATATAATATATATTGAATATATGGGGGAAGAGGCATACTGAGGGGGCAGCGAGGGGGCTGATGGGCTGCTTGGACCAGCACATATACTGCTGCTGAGGTTGGGCATGGAGGTTGAAGGCTGACCGGGTGCGGGGACCTGGACAGCCTGCAAGACAGTCTGAGTTGGGAAACTGTTTATATATTCTTAAACCTCTTCCCAGGTTTGGGATGAGGTCCATATACTCCGTATATTTCCTCTTTTATGGGAGGCCCCAACGAGATATAGACTTTGATTGGCCCTAGTATATCTGCTAGGACCGCATCTACCTCTTCTTGGGGAAGATGTTAGCTCCCCATATGGAGCTCTTCATAAGCCTATTAGGCTCATGTATATATATATATAAGCTGCCGAAAGATGTGCTCCCGGCAGTTCATATATATAATGAAATCGTGGAGGTCCTGCTAAAAACCTGCCAAGAGGGGATTTTGTCAGGACCTGAAACAGCGAATCTTATATGTATACCACCGGCTGTTTTTCTTTTGAGTCAGGGAATTACACAAACCTGCTAAGCCCATGTCCTTGATGTTTGTTTTGCTATTCTGCCTTCAGGAACAAACAAGAATTTATTTTCAACTTGCTCAATTTCTGAAATGTTGTAATGCATTAGTCTTTCAGATGTTGTGTAGATTGAGAGGGCAGTCCTCCCAGAATCAGAATCCGTTTTACGGGAAGACTAAATTGGGATCTGTCTCCCTGAGAATTGAGGAAGGGGTTTGCCAGTCCATGCTCACTGGCAGAACAAAATCCACCTTTGTAACAAGGGGTAGGGAGAGCTTCCCCAAAAAACTTGAAATTTGCTGTTGGCCGTTTATTTTATATTTCTCAATCCCAGGCCACTGAGCTAATTTATTTAGCTCTAGACTGGGCCTGGTCCAAGATGATATGTCTTTAATACCTTGTAACAATCCATGCTTAGACTTTAAATTGGCATAGCCTTTTAAAACTTTATAACTGGTAGGCTAAGATGATGTTTAAGAACTCATTGTTGTACCCGATAAATGAATTGCCTAGACCCTCAATGGTATGTTACCATTTGCTGGGGAGCATAATATTTGACGCCAGTATTTGTTTTAAATTACAAGATAAGGCTGGAGGTGTCCGGGACAGAAAACATTTTTTTTTTTTTTTGTCTGAATAACCAGATCAGACTCCAGCTTTTGGACTTGACCTTGACTGAGCAAGAAAGACATGCATGCAAAATGATTTAGACAAGAAATAACATGCTTGTCGTCAACTCTTTGATTTAACAACCATCTTCTGAATTACAGATTTGTATAATCCCACTGCATCAAAGGAAAAATTTTTGGTTTATAAAAGAATGGGGGTTCTAGATGTTTAGAGGAGAGCCATTGCCCTTCTGAAGAAGTCTTGCAGGATTGCCAGATTGCCAAGAGGTGTGTCTTGTTGGGGAACCCCCGGGCGGACTTTCTGGGTTTTCAGGGATTTTTAGTGGTAAGTGATTTTAGAGAGTTACAATGGGGATAGACCTTGGGTTTGGGGATAAGGCATTAGATTGGATTATGTTGCAAATCCTCTGAAAAAAGAAGTAGAAGAAGAAGAGAAGCTGAACAAGTAATCACCTGGGAGGGACCCCTTAGGATTGGAAGACCAAAATGCATTCATGGGGATAATGAAGAGTTCAAAAGAATAAAATCTTCCAGACCTTCTGCACCACTCTCCTTATGGGTTATTGACAACCATCGATAATGGGCCCAGATATTTGTTAAACTGACGCAGATCCAGGCGCCGTGGATTTTTAGAACACTGCAGATTTCCATTAGAAAGGACATAAATGGAGCCAAAACACCAAGCCTCACAAATATTGGACCCAGATCTTGATAAATGGTCATTGGCCTAAGAGTCTTTTTGTCCTGTCACTCCATGAAAGAACTCCTATTTTTTATGGTAATTTTCTCCTTAGAAAAAAGATTCTTCCAAAATCCAAATGGACAAGAACGCGTGCTAAAACAAAATACTAGCAGAACCCTGGTTTAGCCTTGATAGTATCTCAGTATTATTACTGTCATTGTAGTTAAACAAAACTACAAGGTCCATTTCTGACATTGGGACTGCACTTTAGTTATGAAAAAATTTGAGTAACAAATCTCTGACCATTTTCACAAATACACTAGTACTCCATTTGTATCAAACCTAATGGGGTATAAATAGCACTGCTTTCCATTACTTAGCCTGTTCTCTGGTGTAGATGAAGATGCATACCCCTGATTCGCAGAAATAAGAGTCTGAATGGTTATTTTTTCTTTATTGCCACATGTCATTACTATAACCCACATTATGGTGCTTGTTTCCACAGCTGAAAAGCTCCATATGAAAGGCAAAATTCTTCCAACCAAAGTGGCAAGTTATAACGCTTTATGGGAATACTCACTAATTACCATAACTTTGTTATAAGATTCAGGACAAATTAAATAATTGAAAAATTTATAATAACTTGAGTAGTTTAACAATACCCACTTTTGTAATAAAAGATGAAATCAAATATTTTCATATCATTTGACAAACTTTACCATTGTAGCATTTCTAGTACAGTATCATAATTCTAAATAATAAAGCAAAAGTAATTTTTTCAACTGTACTACATCAATACCAAACCACATATCATATCTGACAGACATGTAAGAGAATAAAATAAAATACTATGTTGGTTTTACACAACATCATCAAGTTTTTTCATATAAATAAAGTTACTCCTTGTGCTGAAAATCTTCCAATTGTGCAATAAATTTTAAAAACAACACAGAATGACATCATGAAAGCATGATAAGTAGAGTCCTTTCCTGAAAACAACATTCCATAAGTAGAGGTACTGTACCTGTCATTCTCATTAAATCACTGAAATGTTTATCTCAAAGGATCTCCCATGAACACTGAAAATGGAACAAGTTTCACAATATTCTCAATTAGCTAAGAAAAACCTAATGTATTAGATGAGAAGCACAATATTTGAATTGATAAGGCCACTTTGTTGCTAAGAACCTCATGTCACACAAGGCAAAATGTATGAATAAGAATTTGGGGGATCATTACAGTGTCACAATTGCAACCAGTGGGAAGGTTGAGAAAATCATAAAGGTAAAGATTTGAACAAATTATGAATTAAGCCACCTTTGTAATTTTTTTCCTGTTATTATTAACAAAACAAAACTGGATTTTTGGAAAACCCAAGAAAAGGTTTTAATGCAGGAAACCTGAATTTTGGAGGTTGAATTAGAGGTATATATAAAAATAACCCATAGGATGTCACATAAAGAAAATATAATATTGGTTGGTCTGTCTTATGGTTATAAATACTTGTTAGTGTAAGGAATTAAGAGACTTTCAAAGCAGCCAATATATATACCTGTAGATGAATATATATATATATACCATTAAAACTTATATAAAACCTACTGTTTCATATACTGATATCAGTATATATGAAAAAGACATAAAACTAATGTCCTCCTGTTAAAAAGTCATCCTCTGCAAAAATCTAAAAACTAATCTCAAAATTCAAAAAATATACCTTTATTTTAGCCAGATACCTGAACTCTCATAACATTAATTATTACCTACTGAAAACTCTAAAGGTAACAGTGATCCCTTAAGAAAAACTTATTTATTACTTGAAAAAAAATCAAACTAAGTCTATCAGCAAATGTGTGAGGTATCAAAATTAAACTAGAAATATTCTAGAGTATCAGAAGGACATCACTCCATCAAAAACTGGATAACTGTTTCCCTGGTCTTAATTCATTTTAGCAAAACTAAAAGAACAAAACATGTTTATCACTTTGCCTTATGCACACATAATCAATCCTATTCACTGATGGTCAATAAATGAAACACTTTTTTTAAAAATGTTAAATACAAAAACTTATTTTTAAATTCAAAGTTTATAATTAAACTACACTATTAGAATTAAAACAGCTGAATTAGAAAAAAAAATTTACCATTACTTGAAAATAACAAAACACTAATTAACTCTTGAACTAAATTATAAACAAAAAAATTAATTCACAAAAAAACACTATCAGGAATTTAAATTAATCAAGAAAATTTAAACTATCAAGAATTACTCAAGATTTGAAAAGAAAATCTTAATAAATGAAAAAAGTATGCAATGTTAAATTATACCAAGAAATATTTAAAATGTTACGTAAATAAATGTTACATCACAAACATAAAAAATGTGAAAATATAAAGAGATTGTAAATAGAAAAACACACAAAAATACACATAAGATTTATCAATAATGATTTCACTCGTTCAAAATTTCCTAACTTATCATACCATGGTATTAATAAGTAAAATTCACGTTACCTTACACAAACTTGTGAAAACCTCTGTAAGTCACTTGCTGCAGCTGCGTTACCACAAAACACTTTTTACCAGGCGCCGTTACAAAATTTCATAGTATTCTAAATAACTTTACTAAATTCAGATCTCAAAAGTTAATGCTAATTACATGACCACAAAACACTATTTAAAAGTAATCTCTTTCTAAGAACGAGAGAGAGAAAAGGAACCAAATCAACTGGTCTCAGAAATCAGAATAAACAAATTTTAGAATTCCAGTAACATCAAACAATTACATGATGTCATTAAAGCATTTTTATTATTCAGATACAAAAGTTCTAGAAGCAGGGAGGTGATGTCATTAAAGCAATTTGGGTGCAGATACAATGGAGAAACTTCTAGAAGAAAATGACGTCATCCCAGCAAAACGTTTTGAAGGTCATCTTACAAAACCATGTCATAAAACTGATCAAGACACGATTCCTTCCCTCAAAGTGAGCGGATGATGTGACTCGAACATGTAACAACATGAAATCACTTGGAGGAGCCCGTATGGGGACGATTAGTGGTCGGCATTTGTTTTCCAAACCTGTCATCACGACCCAAAACAAAGCGTTCTCTCTTATCTCAACTGATGACAGTTGAAATGAAACAAGTCCTTGCTGGACACACACACTACGCTTTTATCAAGAAAGATATTATTCGTTCTACGTTACTATTAAAACTGTACTAACAATTCTAAATTATGCTATCAAGTTACTTAATCATTAGTTCTTTTGAGATCTGATGCCAAACTAAATATGACACTTCAACAATCATTATCATTACACATAACACATAAAAAAGTAAATATGTCAAAATTATAGAGGATACTTTCAACAAATCATGAAAATTTGTTTAAAATATTTTTCAATATATACTAATATGATAAATATCCTATATATATATATATATATTACTATATATATATATATATATATATATATATATATATATAATATATATATATCCATATATATATATATATATATATATATATATATATATATATATATATATATATATATATATATATATATATATATATATATATATATATATATATATATATATATATATAATATATATATATATATATATATATATATATATAAATATATATATATATATATATATATATATATATATATATATATATATATATATATATTAATATATATATATATATATAAAAAATAGTCATAAACTTTCTTGGTTGAGAGAAATTGGAACATATTACAAATTATTACTGCCAAGGAACCAAGTGGGCCCGAGTTTATGAACAAAAGAAAAGTTATTTGAAACTCACCTTAGATTTTCCCTGATTTACAGACTATGATTAAGGTCCCAGAAATTACACTTCTTTTACAATTAAAGGGGTTTATTTACAGAGATTAAGCAATTATGCAAGGAGACAAAACAGAATTCAAAATGGTAACCAATTTCAGGCTCATTAATTATATACATTGAGCTATAATGCAGACATTGGCAAGCAAGCAAATTCAATATGGAGGGCCAAGGTACAATCATCCCTAGTTATAATAATAACTCAGTTTTGAAATTACTGTACATTAACTAGTCTCTTAGGGTAATTCATAAAGACTAAATACTTCCAGGCTAATAGAATCCATAATGTAAATGTCTGATTTGGCCAACAACGGAGTTCGGCAATCGGGCTGCTGATGGAATGGGTTTCAAATTTGAATGGCAGTCGGAAAGAACGGACAAAATTGGCAATGGAACAGATTGTTATCTCCCCTGTAAGAGAGGTTATGAATTAGCACTGCACAAACTGAGAGGTATGAAATCTCCCTATAAAAGTTACACAATTGCACGTTCTTAAATATTAAAATACTATGTAGCCCAAATAATGACAAGGAACACGTGCACACTTTTTTTCAAAGAGAAGACTTCAACACTTGTATTACAAAGACTAATTTGCCAATCAATCATTGCACTGGGGAAGGGGTAACTGGATATTTATCACTGGATCTTTTACTGGAATTCAAGGCACGTTATGGGGCGAGTTATGGGATGCTCAAGAGGACACTTAACAAATGAAAATTGCTTTGTGGAGGAAGGTCCTAAACATGTTTAAAGGAATGGGAAATTTAAGGGTTCAGGAAACCCAAGGGCTGTGTATTACTGACTATTTGCAATGCATGAACCTGGACTAACAATTGTATATACAACAATCGATCGGACGTTCATCAGAAATACTTCAGCCAGCTGGAGCGGAGATGAACGCCAGACATGCGCTCAGAACGGAGCCGAGGAAACCTCTAAAAATCTTCCAAACAGCAGCGGCTTGCTGGGCCCTCAACTTAGGCTGACATCCCCTGCAAAAAGGTCAGACAGCCAGCAACGAGGACAGAGGGAAAGAGTCCTTAAAGGTTAAGTACTTAAAGATTAAGGTCCTACCTGCCCACTCCCTAAAAATTAACCTTCCCAGACGCTAACTGTCCCACATCATGTGATGGGGTGAAACAGGTCCCATTGTTTGCCTGATCGAACGATTGAGGGGGGAAGGGAGGCCTATCTTACCCACTGGTGCTAATAGCTTGATCTGGTTCAAACTATGCCTGTTTTCCGCCATGAATAAAATCAAATTTTTTATTCCCCATCAGTCAAAGGAACAGCAAAATGCATTTCAAAATTAATTATGCACGGGTGTCTACATGAGGGAGGGATATATCCTTGACAATATATATACTGTATATACACACAGACAGTCCTCGGTTAACGACGGGAGTTCCATTCCCGGCCGAGTGCTAATAACTGAAAATCATCGTTAACTGGAACATCACAATAATTATGGTAACAAATGGAGTTTATGACACCAGAAGCACCACCTGGCTGCAATAAACTGCTTACTGATGCTGATAGACTGCTTACTGGAGCCAAAAATTGCTTACCGACACCAATAAACTGCCTACTGACACCAATAAACCACATACTGACGCTGATAAACCACTGGTGCTGAAAATTATCATTATTATCCCCAAAATTTGGTTAATGGTATTTTTTTAGCTAAGATGTCCATCCTAAACTGAAAAATTAACCAATGCCACCCTTTTGGGGGACTGTCTGTATGTATCACGTATAATATATATATATATAACATATATTTGTTATATATATATATAATATATATATATATATATATATATAAATACTATATATATACAGGTAGTGCTCGAAACTTACGATAATTCAACTTACGATAATTCGCTTTTAATCATGGGGTTAGCAATTAATATCGATACGACAATATTTTGAAAATACAAATTTTTAAATTTCCGACTGGCGCAGGCAACAACGCATAATCAGGCAGCGTACGGTGTACGATACGTTGTCCCGAGAGGCTGGAATAGGTACATTAATTCAATGAGCTGACCTCACTTGCTCTTGTTGTGTCAGATGTTAAAATAGGTCAGTGTTCGTTTGCAATTTTTGTGCGTTTGTAAATACAGGTACTGTAGTGCAATGACGATAATTCATCTTACGATAATTCGAGGTTTACGATGGAGTTAGCAATTAATACCGTACGACAATATTTAGAAAATATTTTTAAATTTCGAGCGGGCACAGGCAACAGCGCATACTACAGTTGCCGCACAATCAGGCAGCAAGAGAGACCAACTTCTTTTCTCCATCTCTTTATTCCATCTTCTAGTTAAAAAAGTAAGAGAATGATAAAAGTATTGTTAGTAAGCTTATACTCTTGGGAAAATGCGTACAGCCATAAACAACCGAACGAGAAACTGTTGTTTTGCTAATAACCAAATCGGATAACAACTGTTTTGCTTGTATTTCAACCATCGTACGGGTAAACAATTACCATAGTTATGTTAAAAATGATGTTAAGTACTGATATGTTTTTAACCTACCCTTATACGCTTTGGAGAAAAGATCGGCAAGGAAATATACTGCTACAGTAAATTTAAGCTGCAAGTTGTTGTTGAAGCTGAGAAAAGAATGTTCAAGCTGCTAATCACTATAAATTATCGTGCATTGGCAACATGGATGAAACTCGACCGCAAATAATATTGGAAAGTATTTTAATCAAAACTACTAGGCATAAAAGAACACATATTACTGCTGTTTTCACGCCGATAAAAGATAAATACGAAAAGCTCGTAGTATGATGATGAAATCAAGAGAAAATAGCGAACGGAATCTTGATTTTTTTTTTTACACAAAACAAACGGCCAACCACCAATGTCACCTATTGACGAAAAAAATAGCTAAATTAATTTCACAACGAAACATATCTAAGTTTTATTTCGACTTAAAAACACTTCATATAACGAAAAATATATATATCCCTTATAAATAAAGTATCTAGAGATTCATTTACGCTAACTAGAAGCAAGAAATGCCCTCTGAACCGAGTTAAATGCAGCGAAATAAAGACCGCGCGATCGATTCCCAAACCAAAACATTTGATCGCTATGATCGGAATTTATAATGCAAAAGCAATATAAGAATATTTACAATTGGATAGTATAGTAAAGCATAACTTTTTAAAAGATCCATGGAAAAGATGCACATTCGTTATTTTGATGTTTGTATAATACAGTATGTGAAAACAGAACACAGTATAATGTAGGCTAGGCTACCATATATGATATACGAAAGTGCAGGCTAGGCCTTGTTTATTATTCAATTTCTTTTTATAATGACTTATCATGTCAATCTGCATTGAACCTGCAGAATTAGCTGACACTAATAATTACTATACCATATATGTATAACGTATACTGTGTAGTGTAGGCTAGGCTACCATATATGTATAGATGGTACTGATTACCCTAGTGTAAGCTAGGCCATATTCGAGTCAAGATTTTTTCAACATACGATGGGTTTTTTGGAACCTAACCCCATCGTAAGTAGGGGAATACCTGTATATATAGATATATTTATATATATATATATATATATATATATATATATATATATATATATATATATATATATATATATATATATATATATATATATACATATATACATATACTGTATATACAGGCAGTTCCCAGTTAATGGCGGCACAAGAAAAATGGCAATCCGATTTAAGGCGCTTGTCTAGCGACGAATATTGGTCAATAATTGCCGAGTTCCACTTATCGGCGCTGGTAATTAGGTACTGGTGGCAATACATACCTAACAGAGGTGCCAATAACTGAAAATCGCCGAAAAAAGCGCCAAAAATCGCTGATTTTAATTGCAGATTTTTGGTTAGCGGCTAATTTTGGTTATCATCACACCATTGAACAGAACCCTGCTGATAACCGGGGACTACCTGTATATATATGTGTGTGTGTGTGTGTGTGTTATATATATATATATATATATATATATATATATATATATATATATATATATATATTCAGGCAGTCCCCGAGTTAACAAAGCTCAGTTAATGATGATTCGGTTTTATGGCACCTGTCTAGCAAAGAAAATCGGCAATTTTCGGTGCTGAAAATCGCCAATTTCCGCTTATCGGCGCCAATAATTGGGTATTGGTGCCAATACATACCTAACAGAGGCGCCGATAACCGAAAATCG
Source organism: Macrobrachium rosenbergii (assembly GCF_040412425.1). Classification (NCBI taxonomy): domain Eukaryota; kingdom Metazoa; phylum Arthropoda; class Malacostraca; order Decapoda; family Palaemonidae; genus Macrobrachium; species Macrobrachium rosenbergii. The sequence continues at coordinate 15,103,956 of NC_089795.1, read as the reverse complement.
GCACTTTTCAGCGCCGATAAGCCCGAAAATCGCCGAAAAAGCACCGGAAATTTCTGATTTTTGGTTAATGGCAATTTTCGGTTATCATCACACCCCCAAAATGGAACCCCTCCGATAACCAAGGATAACCCGTATTCAAGATAGAATGCATCCCACACCCCGCTTTTTAATAGGTCAAATCCGCGAATGCTTAAAACCCCTCTAAAAACATTTAGAACTGTCCATTTTGATAGCTTAAACCAAGAAAAACCCTGTAAAAATGCTTATACCTGAGTATTTTAATAGTTTTATCAAAAAAAGTGCATTTATTCATGAAAATTATATGAAAATACAGTAATTAATGAATATTTCTCAGTGAAAAATACCGCAAATGGGCGAATTTTCTGCAAATGATGGCTAGATATGTTCCACAGAGAAACCGGTGGATGCGTGAGTCCGAAACCGTGAGAACGAATATTTATTTTATTGTATATATATATATATATATTATATATATATATATATATATATATATATATATATATATTTATTTATATATAAATATTATATATTTTTTATAAATATTACTGCTGTTAAAAATCGATGTATTTAGGTGTAGGAATATTAGTCAGGTTGACCTAAACAGAGAACATCTCTGTCCCGCAGGTAGGCCAGGCAATTCAAAATAACGATCACAGTAGAGACAGATGGCGCCCGTGCATAGGCTGGGTAGTTCAAAAAACAAAATATGCCTATGGCATTAGGGACCTAAACCTCAGAGAGGGTTTTCACTCAATAGTCTCTAGTAATGGTGGCCTTAAGCTATCTTTCCCTTTACTCTATGCATTCAGCGATGTCTTTGTCAAGGTCGGAGTGCCTGGGGTGGCATGTCAAGAGACTGAGTCTCACATTAAAAGGAATGCGAATGCGAGGTCAGAGAGAGACAGACCACTTGCGAGGAAATACGCAATTGCGTGGCGTGCCGGAACGGTCTTCTTTGTTCCTTTACTCTCCACTTTTGCTCCTCGTCTATTTTAATTAGTGAATTGGGAAGACTGCCAGAATCCCGACTCCTGAGGTCCATTGTATGCGCAAACGACTGGGTTCAAGGTAAGTCCGATTCTTGTTAAAGCTTCGTTGATTGACTAATAACTTTTCTGTATTTCCGTTTTCTTTGTTTCATTCTCCAGCCACCACTTACGGGATATGCTATTACGAAGTCTAGGTTAAGTCAAATTATTATAGTGTTAGCGTTAGCCGAATTGTCCCAGTAAGTCTCGGGGATTTAGGCAAGCAAGTCATTTTTAATACTCTGGTATTCATTATGCCTAGCGCTCATTGTTGGGGAGAACCGTTGTGTTTTTTTGTATTTAATACCATCTTAATAAGTAGAGATTTTTTTCTGCGTCCGCAGTTGGTGACGTTTATCATAAAGTCTTTATTCCTTGAATATTCTTTGTTAAGGTTAATTACCCCTTAACTGGCAACCTTTGATTAATTAACGTCTGTCTTTGAGGTTAACTCTTGGCTTCAAGAGATAGGTTACGTGTATTCTTGGCCTGCAGGGCCGTGCAACTTTACGTAAATTAACCAATAACTGATCAGCCAAGACACACACGTAACATTGACGATCTTGCATAGAATCTAAAGTAAATTTTAGAGAAAGAATCTGGAGAAAAGGAAATTAATTACATTAATTCCAAAGATAAAAGTCAGATATTGAATTCCATTTTACTCTTCCAGACAAGGAGCCAGGCATAATAATAAGCAATAAGAAGAATACAGTAGTTAGAATAACAGGTATAGTGAGAATTAGCGTAGGTAGGAAAGATTGCATCGAAAGCAGAGCGAGTCATAATTTGTAACGTTGTGAGAAAGGGCATTTTTACTGCGTTCGGACCATTCGAGTTAAGTCGACCAAGTAACGGATTCGAAGGCCGAATCCGCGGAGCTCATGTCATGTACACAAGTAATTTAGTAATCGCGTCGGCAATTCCGATCGTTATTGTTTTCATAGCGGGAATCATTCAAAACACCGTGTCAGTGAAATAGCGAACAAACGGAAATAGTAATTTTACCATAAAATACATTTTTCAGTAACGAAATTTGGTCCCATCCGAACCACAAAATCCATTTCATTGTCCCAGTAGCCACTCCTTAACGCGGACGGACGTTTTGATATGGAAAATACAATAACAAAAGACACAAAGTTGTTTGGTAATTTCGTTTTCCTTCCTTAACGTAAAACGCTATGCATGATTGGTATATTAAGAGTAAAATCTGGATACCTGCATTTGTTTCGTTCGTTGTTTTGAATTTTGTGCTAAAAAGAAAATACCCGCCGCACGGTTGTTTTGAAATTGTTTGAACTAGAGGACCGGCCATTTTGGTGTTCCTTCACCGCCAGAGGTTGTTTTTGAAATTTAGGCCTAACGGGACTTGGCCGCCATCTTAAGACCTTGTTATTGTGACCCGACTCTGCTTCCAGCCACTTTTTGGGTCTACTTTTTTTTTGGCGTAGTAGACTCACCTTGCAATATCTTAGCTAGACAGACTTCGGTAAACAAAACCAAGATATAATTTAGTCAGGGAAAGATAGGCCTTAGTTAGGATTAATACAATAACAAGTTCCTATACAAATACCTGCGGGAAAAAACCATATAAAAAGAATTTAAAATTTTACGCTAAAATCTTGTGACGTCACGTCGGCTCCTTTGAGGGTCAGATAAAGCATCGCTCAGGAAGCAAAGACGACGTGTCCGCATTTTATTTAGAACCATGCCATTGTGCAATTATAAAATCTTTGCTTAACATGTTCTCAAGCAGCAAGAAATTAGCTGATTGAAAATCTCTCTCTCTCTCTCTCTCTCTCTCTCTCATCTCTCTCTCTCTCTCTCTCTCTCTCTCTCTCTCTCTCTCTCTCTCTCTCTCTCTCTCTCTCTCTCTCTCTCTCTCTCTCTCTCTCTCTCTCTCTTCTTCATTCAAGTAAGTATCCAAAAAAGTGATAACTTTTCGAGTGTACGGACCCGCTTCAAAGAAAGACGGGCCGACACAGAAATTAAATTAATAAGTAAAAAAAATACCTCTGTCCCACAAGTCAGATGAGGACAAGTTAAACTTTTACAGTGATAAACTGTCGGTCGACTGAGGCCTGGTACCCCTACCCATAGCGAAACCATAGTTTTCATCCTTTGAAAGAAGAGCGGCTAGCTGGGACCAACCACTCAGAAGTACCTTAAAAAAAAAAAAAAAAAAAAAAAAAAAACTTTATTCCACAGTGCCAATAATTTGCTGCACTGCCATCAATTGAATAGCTTACTTCTCTCTCTCTCTCTCTCTCTCTCTCTCTTTTACCTTCCCTTTCTCTCTCATTCAACTGTTACACTCTGCAGGGGGTGTAGAGTGCCTTTCCTCCTATATAGCCTAGTTGGACTCCAGTAGAGGGTCCCTAGGAACACATTGGCACCATAGTGCCACCAAGCAAGCATATAAGAAAATAAATAAAACCAAAACAAAAGGGAACACAGAAGATAAAGTTCTTCTGGAACCTAACCTGCACCAGTGCCTAGGGATACTGAGTGCCACCAGTGTGACCTGTACACGGCACACCCAACTACAGTGCCACCTTTTGAAAGAGTGCCACGTCACTGAAGAGACACTTCCTCGCTGCCCCAATATGCCCAGTCGACCGGTTAGATGCCCTTCCCCACCAGAACCATGGCAGCAGAAAATTATAAAACCTTCCTGGGGCTGGGGACGGCGGCTTGTCTCACTGGCTCGGAACTTACCACCTGGGTCAAGGAGCAAGTGGACGACTTGGCCAAGCGGGAGAAGGAAGAAAGACTCGAGCAGAGGAAGTATGAGGAAGAGCAGAGGAAGTACGAAGCCAAGCAGAGGAAGTATGAGGAAGAACGAAGGGCGTATGAAGCCAAGCAGAGGCAACTTGGAGGAACCCGAAGAAGAAGAAGAAGGGGCGGAAGAGAGCCCAGTAGTTGCCGAGCCATAAGCTCATCCAGGCACTAGTGCCCTCTCGGCACAGTGCCCTACCATCTTAGAGTGATCCTGGCCCCTTGCCCAGAGGAGGTAGCCAGTGTGATCTCTTTTCCTTGTACATAGCCTAGACCGCCTTGAGTACGGTACATCAAATTAGTAGCCTTGTTCTTTCCACTTACCACCGAGCTGCAGTAATCACGTAAGTAGCATAACCAATTTCAATAATCTTAACTATTGTGAAACGAGCCACGATGCTCATGACACGCATGGCCTAAGACCTCAGTGAGGCACCCATTTATCATATGAGGCAACCCTCATGAATTAACTAGTAATTATTAATTGTATTAAACATAAACCACGTTGTAATTTAGTTAGAACATTAACTCTTATGTTGGTGCTATGGTCGAGTTAGGATAGGTTAGGCTAGGGAATACCATAGAATGTACCACTAAGCTAGGTCTAAAAACATCATGATTGTAGGGGGGTAGCCTATAATAACCGTAAGCGCCTTCTAGTACTATTAGAATTAGGTAAAGTGGTGATTATAGCTCATATCCTATCTAGGGTTAGGTAGTTCTGTAGCTAGGTAGGCTAACCAGGACTAATCTGCTTAGGGGAAGAAGAGTAACCTACTAGAGGCGAACAGCTTGCTTAGGACAGACCTTCACGCCCGAAAAGGGAGTGAAGGCCCTCTTAAGGGGGAGCTTTTATAAATATTACTGCTGTTAAGCCCTCGATGTATTTAGGTGTAGGAATATTAGTCAGATTGACCCTAAACAGAGAACATCTCTGTCCCGCAGGTAGGCCAGGCAATTCAAAATAACGATCACAGTAGAGACAGATGGCACCCGTGCATAGGCTGGGTAGTTCAAAAACAAAATATGCCTATGGCATTAGGGACCTAAACCTCAGAGAGGGTTTTCACTCAATAGTCTCTAGTAATGGTGGCCTTAGGCTATCTTTCCCTTTACTCTATGCATTCGGCGATGTCTTTGTCAAGGTCGGAGTGCCTGGGGTGGCGTGTCAAGAGACCGCCTCACCTTGCGGGAACGCGAGCGAGGTCAGAGAGAGACAGACCACGAACGAGGATGTACGCCGCGTAGCATGCCGGAACGGTCTTCTTTGTTCCTTTACTCGACTTTTGCTCCTACGTCTATATTAATTAGTGAATTGGGAAGACTGCCAGAATCCCGACTCCTGAGGTCCATTGTATGCGCAAACGACTCGACGTTCAAGGTAAGTCCGATTCTTGTTAAAGCTTCGTTGATTGACTAATAACTTTTCTGTATTTCCGTTTTCTTTGTTTCATTCTCCAGCCACCACTTACGGAATACGCTATTACGAAGTCTAGATTAAGTCAAATTATTATATTGTTAGCGTTAGCCGAATTGTCCCAGTAAGTCTCGGGGATTTAGGCAAGCAAGTCATTTTTAATACTCTGATATTCGTTATGCCTAGCGCTCATTGTTGGGGAGAACCGTTGTTTTTTTTTTTTGTATTTAATACCATCTTAATAAGTAGAGATTTTTTTCAAAACCGATTGGTGACGTTTATCATAAAGTCTTTATTCCTTGAATATTCTTTGTTAAGGTTAATTACCCCTTAACTGGCGACCTTTGATTAATTAACGTCTATCTTTGAGGTTAACTCTTGGCTTCAAGAGACAGGTTACGTGTATTCTTGGCCTGCAGGGCCATGCAACTTTACGTAAATTAACCAATAACTGATCAGCCAAGACACACACGTAACAATATATATATACATAATATATTATGTATATATTATATATATATGTATATATATACAGTATACATATATACAGTAATACCCTGAACTTTCACGATTCAAGTTGTGCAAATTCACAGCCACACAAATTTTTCATTGGAACCTAACTAATTGTCATACACGAGTTTTTCACAGACACACGAATATTTGCGAACACTGAGAAACTCTGCAAAGTTTTTAAGTTTAAATTTTTATGTAATTTATAAGTTTTCAAGCTTTTATATGTAAATTAAATAACATTAAATATTAAAAGTAATAATTTCTCTCTCTCTCTCTTTTAATGAGATGAGAGAATTTTTATGGTACATGTATACAGGTATGTTTATTTGTTTTGTATAATAAATAAAATTTTTACCTAATAATAAGTACTAATTTTTAAATAATAATAATAATAATAATAATAATAATAATAATAATAATATAAAACGGTAATTACAAAATTCATATTACGTTAAACAAGCAAATTCTTCCCTTCATCTTTTGTAAGAAGCTCGAAGGCAAAAGCTGTCAGATATGTCATTTAACATGACAAGAAGGGAGAGTGTTGCAAATTAGAGGTCAAAGATTTCTTACTAATTCTCTCTCTCTCTCTCTTTCTCTCTGTGTCCGCAATAATTCATAAAAAATTTCACTCTCGTAAGTAAGGACAACTGTTATTTCTGAGTTCGGCCCCGTGTCACCCGGTGAAATTCCATTCTTACACGAATTTCTAGGTATAAATATTGCTAAATATACCAGAGAAAAAAGCTTTCAGGAATGCTGGAGTTACTACCCCAAGATCGAGCATCTTCAATGAAGATGTCGGTATAACCAAGGGTGAGTGAAGGAATCACAACCACAGAGCCACACTCGAAAGACATCCCCATGTCAACATCCCCGAGAAGAGTGAGGGGCCGTTTCCAGCGCCCACGCTCCCCAGCCCGCCACGCGGCGACTCCAGCGCCATCTGAACTCATTCCATTTCTAGCACTTGATTTTTGCGCCACGGTGTTTGGTTAGCCTGTGTTTTTTCGGCTTATTTCGTAATTTTGCCATGGCGTCGAGCAGCTTCACCATGTCCAAGTTAAGTACCATCTTCTTTTGGGGTCGTCTTATAGTTTGTTGGCTGTCTTAGCCCGTAATTGTTATTATTCGTGGCTTTGTTATGACGCTATGGCGTCCCCCAGCCAACCATGTTGTCTGCGAGGTTTACCCACTCGGCTTGTTCTGTTTGGGTTTTTCCTCGTCGGCTCATGCTTTTTGCTTCCCCATAGGTCTCATCCTGGTGGTTTTCTAAGTGGGATTGTTCGGTTTCATTTTAACGATAATGTTTTGATCCGTCCCTTAGGTTCCCATATCGGGTTCCCATTGTTCCCGCTTAGTTTTCTCACCGGGATGTTTCTCTGGACATTTTTATTAATGATTATATTTTTATTCATTATTGTGGGCTGATGCTCGACATCATGCTACCTTCAGTAATGTCCTTTTCCGTGGGGACGCCAGGCTCATCCTGTTGCTTCCTTCGGTTAGGCTACGCACCAAACACGGTATATTTTTATATTTTTTATTCACACATTTGACGATTTATTTGGTTATTTTGTCAGCCTAGGTATGTTAGGGCTTTATATGACCTCCTCTTCCCCTTTGAGTTAGGTTAGTGAGAGGTTTGGGTCAGCAGATTGAGGGGATTTCTGTTGTCGTGCCTTCCTGTCCGTTGTTTGGGTGTGGAGTGAGTCCCCGTTGTCCTCCCTCTTCTTTACGAAGGGGTTGAGCTCTAATATGGGTATTTCTCCTCCACGATGCGTTATTCCTCCCTTTACATTCGGCTGGTGGGTCTTCATCTCGGAAATTCTCTCTCTGTTGTTCCCTTTCATCCCTTTCCTTCTCTTCCCCTCCCATTTTTCATAGGCTACGTCTATGTTTTTAGGGAGATACAGAGGTCTTGGTCATTCTTCCCCCTAGGTGTAGGCCATATTTTTTGGTACCATGCAGTCGAGCGGGTGAGTTTCTCCCCAGTCTCCTGTTTGCCTCTGCTCTGGCCTACTACCTTCCCTGTCCACTTCCACCCACCCCCCTCCCCTACCCTGTTTTGGGTCCGGCTTCTCGTCATCTTCTCTTGTGGGTGATGTCGGTGTCCGACTCTCACCCCATGTTGTGAATCTTTCTGGTTGAGGGATTCGCTCCCTCCTAGAACTGGTTCCAGATGACTCGTAGCTGGGCTCATGTTTTCCTCACCCCGCTCTCCTTTGATCGAGCAGGTTCTCGAACATCTCAGGGTTTTCTTCTCGACCTTGTTCATTGTTCGCTCAGGCGTTCGAGATACTTTAGTTGGGTTGACTGGCGCTTACATCTGCCCGGTGGATCGTGGTGTTTGATAGCCTCACCTTTCTTTGGTTCTCTTCGATAAGGTCCTGAGATCTCCGGTGTGGGTGGTTCCGGACTCCGGGGATTGTAATTTTATATTGTCTGTTAACCAATTATGTTACCATCTTATTGTGTTTTGTTTCCCGGCGGCTCATCCCGCCTGGGGACTAGTGTGTGTTTATTTATGTCCCGGTTTTTACCCCTGAGGTAGATGTTTATTAGTTTGAATTTCCCAGCGGTTCACCCCGCTGTTGAGCAGAAATTTATTTTTATTTTTATTATTATTATTATTATTTTATGATGGTCATAGAGTCCGGTGATTTCACCCCTGGTTTCGCCGTTCTGTTCCCGGCATTCCTCGTGGTGAAGGTCCCATCGATTCGGCCCCCTCGTCCGCCGGTTTACTCCGGCAGTCAGCGGGGTTTATACCCAGCTTACCTTAAAATTAAGTTACTTTTTAGTAGGCCCCTCTCTGACGTGGTTTTTTCACTCCGCCGGAGTACTCCGGCGCTTTACTGAAATACCCTTGCCTACTTAGATTAAGTTTCTTAGAAAGGTAAGCTCATTTACTGTTTTCACTTACAGACTGTCCGCTGTGAGGAGCCCGGGTGTTCCGCCACTCTTCAGCAACCCTATGGCCATGTGGTGTGTCGGACCCACGCTGGTTGTGCGGTCCGACTTGATGACCTGATCGTGTGGCACCCGGAGGGCTGCGAGGTGTGCTTTGCTCTTTGCGGGTGCACCCAGGACGAGTCGGTAAGCTATTTGCTTTCCACCCGTATGTTATTTCTGCCTTCCATATTACAATGTTTTGGCTACATTTTGTATTATTGTAGGTATTTCTTAGCCCCCCCTTTGACTCACCCCCCCTTTTTCAGGCTGACAAGTCCTCGAAAAAGGAGGCTCTTGAGTCCCTCCGCGCTTTGGTGGCTGGGTTTGGGAGGAATGTTCCGTCCCGGGGAAGCCATATGTCCTCGACGAAAGTGGAGAGACCTTCTCTGCCCGGAGCCCGGATCGCTGCGGCCGTATTCCAACTGAAGTGGCCGCCCCCATCATCGAGCAGATCCGGGTCGTGACCCAGCCACTTGTAGAAGAGACCCTCTACGCGGAGGTTTCTGATGACGTCGCTGCTCTGGACCTGGACTTAGAGCCCATGAATACTGAGCAGGACCAGGTAGGTGGTGAGGTAAGTGAGGTAGTGGGGGCGGGCGCCCTGTTTGATTCCCCTTCATCTTCAACCTCTTCTTTTCAGGACTTTTCCAAGTCTTCTATCTTGAGGGACAGTGCTCCATCTACTGTCCCCAAGTTGAAGACTTCGTGGAAGGCGAAGGGCTTTAAGTCCTTGTCTTCCCGGAAGGCATCCCCCTTTCCCCCGTTGAAGGCAAAGGTCTCCGCACCTTTGGCCTCCGGGAGTAAAGCTGGAACCTCGGGCAAAGGAGCGAGTAAGAGGGCGGCTAGACCCAGCCCTCCTCGCCAGCCAGCCTTTGACCCTGAAGCGTTCGCCGGGATGCTTTTAGCTAGGTTCTCGTCAGAGGTCGACTCTAAGCTTTCCAAGATCGCTGACAGGTTGCAAAGTCAGGAGAATCTGATTGCTGATATGGCTCGCTCCGGCGGTGCCGGACCCAGTTATCAGATCCCTGATACTGCTTCCTCCCTCCCTTTGACGTTGGAAACCCGTGGGCGTTTTGCCTTACGTGCCATCCGCCATGAGGATACCCTGACAATCGAGGGTTTGGGCACAAGACGTCTGGAGGAACTGGAGTTCTTCCCTGCTGACCTCTTGCCCCCCTACCCAGGCTTCGTTAGGCTGACGGAGGAAGCCTGGGTACGTTCAGATAAGGTCCCAAAGGAGACAGTGATCTTCCCTAGGGACCAGGCACAATCGGCTCTGCTTCGCACTCTCACGGAGTGGCAAGCAGATAATACAAGCTCACTCCGTTCAAGGGGAACTATACTATGTTCTCCTTGGGTGATAAGTTACCCACTCCTGCATGAATAAAGTTGCTTTGGCAACTGCTCATGCCTGCTTCAAGGCAAACCTCTGCCCCAGCTCAGGGAGACGGACTCCACATCCCTGGTGTTCCCGGGGGGTGAGGAGTTCTGGAGGGATGCCCCATCTTCTTTTACGGTGGGCAAATTAGATGCCTTCTGTGCATCCTCACAATTCAGTGAGCAGCTTCCGAAACTCCCAGAAGCTCTCCTGAAGACGGAGTTCGAGGCAAGGACGAGACTGAGCCGGTCTCTAAATTCCTTGTGTCTGTCTGAGGCGGTAGCCGCCTCATGCGCAGAGAATCAAATTTTCCAGGTTCTGGCTAAATCCCCTGCTAGCAGGTTTTCAGGCAGACCTGTACGATTTCATGATGGCTAAACTGGAGTGCCGCAAATTCATTTTCGCGGATGCCACCATTCGCCATGAGCCCAATAAGCTCATGAAGAGCTCCATCTGGGGGACTAACCTCTTCCCAGAGGAGGAAGTCTCAAAAGTCCTGAGCGAAGCTACTAGGGCTAATCAGAGTCTCGCTCCTCCTGGGGTATTTCCGCCTTCAAACGGAAAACTCCCGAGGCCGGTGGTTCCCAGGCTAAGTCGGGGAAGCGCTTCAGGAGAAGGAGGCCTCATCCCCAGACAGTGGTTCAAGCTGTCCCAGTCTCGGCGGTAGGCCAACCCTCCACCTCCAAGGCTCAACCCCACCAATACGTGCTGGTCCAACCAGCCCAACCTCTTGCTGCGCCATCGTACGTCTCTTCTCCGGCGTACAACGCCTCCTATGAGGGCCGTGGGGTTTTTCACGGCCTCAATAGAAGTGCAAGGGGAGGTAGGGGTCATGCCCCATATAGAGGTAGGTCTGGATCCGCCTCTCGAGGCAAATCAGGCCGTGGTAGAGGAAGCAAGCCCTCTTCCTCCCACTGAGACCAGTCAGGTAGGTGGTCGCCTCTACTGGTTCAAGGACCAGTGGACCTTCAGCCCTTGGGCACACAGTATTGTGTCCAAAGGTCTGGGTTGGAGCTGGATCAAGGATCCCCCTCCTTTGACCAGGTTTTACCAACCCCCCTCCAAAGCTCTACAGGACTTTGTAACGGAGCTTCTCAACAAGAGAGCAATAAAGAAAGTAAGGCACCTCAAATTTCAAGGCAGGTTGTTCACAGTCCCAAAGAAAGATTCCGGCCAACAAAGAGTGATTCTAGATCTATCACGTCTAAATCGCTATATAAGATGCGACAAGTTTCGCATGCTTACGGTAGCTCAGGTACGGACCCTACTTCCGCGTGGAGCCGTCACCACCTCTATCGATCTTTCAGACGCTTACTATCATGTCCCAGTTGCGCGGAACTTCTCTCCCTTCCTGGGTTTCAAACTCGGGAAACAAGCCTACTCCTTCAGAGTCATGCCTTTCGGACTCAATGTAGCCCCCAGAATTTTTACGAAACTGGCGGAAACAGTCGTTCAACAACTACGGTCCCGGGGAATCTCCCTAGCGGCTTACCTGGACGATTGGATAATCTGGGCTCCGACAGTTCTGGAGTGCCGAAAGGCTACGGCCATAGTGATCAAGTTCCTAGAGTCGTTAGGCTTTCAGCTGAACAGAGAGAAGTCCCGCCTGACTCCGGAATCCCGGTTTCAGTGGCTAGGCCTCCAATGGGACCTGACTTCGTACAGGTTGTCCCTCCCGCCACCCAAGCGGAAAGAGATTGCCGCCGCTACCAGGAAATTTCTGAGGAACAAAGCAGCCTCCCGCCGGTCTCAAGAAAGGATTCTCGGCTCCCTTCATTTCGCCTCAGTGACGGACCTGCTCTTGAAAGCGAAACTAAAAGATATAAACAGAGTATGGCGGAGACGAGCCAATGTCAGGCTCAGAGACAGGATCTCTTCAATCCCGCGAATCTTGAAAACAAGACTCCGGCCATGGTCCACAGTCAGTGGCCTGTCGAAGTCGGTTCCACTTCAATTTCCCCTCCGGCGTTGGTAATCCACACGGACGCTTCATTAAGCGGTTGGGGAGGGTACTCACCAAAACAAAAGTTCAAGGAACATGGTCCACAATGTTCCAACAGTTTCATATAAACACCTTGGAAGCTATGGCAGTGTTTCTAACACTCAAGAAAATTCGCCCCGCCAGCCGGATTCACGTCAGGCTTGTGCTGGACAGCGCCATGGTGGTTCATTGCATCAACAGGGGCGGCTCCAAATCAGGTCGCGAAACCAGGTGATGGTAGCAATCTTCTCCCTGGCGAACAAGCACGGCTGGCATCTGTCAGCCCACCCACCTAGCGGGGTGCGGAACGTGGTAGTGGACTCCCTGTCCAGGACTACTCCGTTGGAGACGGAGTGGTCTCTGGACGGAGACTCCTTCAAGTGGATTCGCCGCCGGGTTCCGGCCTCCAAGTGGATCTGTTCGCCACGGAAAGCAATCACAAGCTTCCTGTTACGTGGCTCCCAACCTGGACCCCAGGCTTTCGCCACGGATGCGATGTCCATAGATTGGAATTGTTGGGAGAGGATATATCTGTTTCCTCCGATAAACATGTTGTTAAAAGTCCTACACAAACTCAGGTCATTCAACGGCCAATTAGCTCTAGTAGCTCCCTATTGGCCAAAGAGCAACTGGTTCCCTCTATTACAGGAACTCAAGTTGCGGTGTCATCAGATACCCAAACCCAGACTGACCCAAGTCGTACAAACAAAGACTGTGTCAGCTTCCTTAAGGATTCAGAATGCACTGGTTTTATGGACTTTATAAAGTTTGCTGCAAAGAAGGGAGCAAACATTGACCCTGCCAACACTGTTTTTGGAATCAGACAAGAGAGATTCTACTCTCAGACAATACGATTCGGCAGTCAAAAAATTGGCGTCCTTTTTAAAGGCATCTGGAGCTCAAACTATGACAACCAACCTAGCAGTTACTTTCTTTAGGTCATTGTTTGAAAAAGGCCTTGCTCGGCCACTATTACTACAGCTAAATCAGCCTTAAAGAAGGTATTTTTGTACGGTTTTAATATTGACCTTACAGATTCATACTTCTCCTCCATCCCCAGAGCATGTGCCCGTTTGAGACCAGTAACTCGCCCTGCTTCCGTTACTTGGTTCCTCAACGATGTTTTGAAATTAGCCACTGACATTGATAATTCTCTATGCTCATACTTGGATCTGTTAAGGAAAACCTTGTTTCTGATTAGCTTAGCTTCAGGTGCCAGAATTTCAGAGCTATCAGCCCTCACTAGAGGTGATGATCATGTTAACTTCCTTCCATCCGGAGAAGTCCTCCTTTCCCCTGATCATACGTTCTTAGCTAAGAATGAAGACCCTCAGGACAGGTGGTCCCCTTGGAAGGTGGTGCCTCTTCCTCAGGACCAGTCATTGTGTCCAGTTTTTACCTTAAAGTCTTACCTCCAAAGAACTCCACAGTTTAAGTCGGGTCCTCTTTTCATCAGGGAAAAAGGTGGTACTCTCTCTTTGAATGCTATAAGACAACAAATTCTGTATTTTACTAAGCAAGCTAACCCGGATTCAGTCCCAAAGGTTCATGATATCCGAGCAGTAGCTACCTCCACTAATTATTTCTATAATATGGATTTTGCCGAACTTTCCAAATATACAGGATGGAAATCACCTCTAGTGTTTAAACGCCATTATTTAAAATCACTTGAAGCTCTAAAATTTTCTACACTGGCTGTGGGAAGTGTCATCTCCCCACCTTAATTATCCTTATCCCTTTCCTTTCCCCCAACCCGCCTGCCTCATTTATTCACTGCCTGCCTTCTGGATAGTTCATGCCTCGCTGCCTTGCTCCTCATACTCGATATTGGTTTATCTGATTATTGCCTGTCTTGTGTTTTGGATTTTGATGTGCTGTGGATTTAGATTTAGTCAGAGGTACTGAAGGATGGTTTTTATTTTGCTTCATGTACCTCATATATATTTTTTGTCTGTCACTGTATCTCTTTGCTTTAGGTTTAAGTTGTAATTACTGGTTATTCTATTAATTTGTAGGGGCCTCTTATTTTCCCCCTATTGTACCACATATTTGTATATCTACCTTGTTCCTAGGTTAAGTTTGCTTTTTTTATGATAATCTTTGATGTGAGGTGTTATTTGCCACCAGTATTTACTTATAGTTAACCTGATTTTCACTGTTGAGATATTTTTATTAAATCTATTTTTCCATAGCATGTGTCTCTTTCCATTGCCTTTTGTATTTTGTTGTAGCTTTGCAGTCTTGGCATGATTCTCTGATACTATTTCACCGGGTGACACGGGGCCAAACTCAAAAAAGGGATTTTGACAAAGGAAAAATCTTTTCTGAGGGGAGGCCCGTGTCACCCGGATGACCCCCTAGATTATTTTGAGGTACAGGTTTGCCCCCCTGCTGGCTCATGCCAAGCCTGGGGATGGTGCTAGTCTGGAATGAGTTCAGATGGCGCTGGAGTCGCCACGTGGCGGGCTGGGGAGCATGGGCGCTGGTACGGCCCTCACTCTTCTCGGGGATGTTGACATGGGGATGTCTTTTGAGTGTGGCTCTGTGGTTGTGATTCCTTCACTCACCCTTGGTTATACCGACATCTTCATCGAAGATGCTCGATCTGGGGGTAGTAACTCCAGCATTCCTGTAAGCTTTTTTCTCTGGTATATTTAGCAATATTTATACCTAGAAATTCGTGTAAGAATGGAATTTCACCGGGTGACACGGGGCCTCCCTCAGAAATAGATTTTGCCTTTGTCAAAATCCCTTCTCTCTCTCTTCCTCTCGTTCGTAGTTAGCGCAACCTACATATTATTTTTTCTCTGTATGTCTTTAACTGTACTGTACAGTAGATAATTTTAAATTTATCTAATTTTACCTGTATCATCTACAAAATGTAAATGCGCCATTTTAAAACACAGAGGCATAGAGCATTTCAGAACAAAGAGAAAGAGACAGAACATAGAAAGTTTTAAAAACGAGGTTGAGAACACTTCTAAAAATAGATCGGTGGAATGGGGGGAAAAAGAAATTGGATATTAATGTTCATACTCTCCTATACAGTATTCTTACATTAACCATTTATTTCTTTTTTATGGGTAATGTATTAAGCTAACTTTTAAATGAAATTAGAGTAACTTTAATTTCATTTAACAGTTAGTTTAATACTGAATTTCCATCTTTTGATATCTAACATAAAAATAACTTCTCTCTCTCATGTCTCTCATGTTATTCTCTTTTTCTCCATTAATTCATCAATAATTTAACTTGATATTTTAAGTAAGGACAATCTCTCTCTCTCTCGTGTGTATTCTCTCAGTCTCCGTAATAATTGATAAATGATTTCACTCGCTTAAGTAAGGACAACCCTTGTCTCTCTCTCTCTCGCTCATAGTTAGTGCTCACACATTTTTATAACTTATTATTTCTCTGTATGTCTTTACCTGTACAGTAATTAGTTTAAATTGATCTAATTTTACCTGTACCGTTTATGGAGTGTAAATGCACTAGTGTGGCAAATATGTTCTAAAACATAGAGACATAGTAACTAAGAGTTGTATTAGTTCAAATAAAAAACACTGTTTGTTCATGAAAAAGCATTTCAGAACAAAGAGAAAGAGACGTAGAATGAAGTTATTAAAAAGAGGTTGAGAAGACTTCTAAAAATAGATCAGTCTGAAGGGGAGAGAGACAGAAATTCTCTTCCAACTCTCTATTTTTATGTCAACCATTTATTTCTTTTTTTTAAGGGTAACATACTAAGCTAACTTTTAAATGAAATTACAGTAACTTTAATATAATTTAAAAGTTAACTTTATAATTTGGGAGCATGATTTGGGTCATATTTAGTGTTTAAACTTTACAAATAAGCATTTATTAGTATTTTTAGAGACCATGCCAAACTTACGCGAAAATTCACCTTGCATGAGGGGTTCTGGAACCTAACCTCACGTAAGTTCAGTTTATGACTATATATATATATATATATATATATATATATATATATATATATATATATATATATATATATATATATATATATATATGTGTGTGTGTGTGTGTGTGTGTGTGTGTGTGTATATATATATATATTATATATATATATATATATATATATATATATATATATATATATATATATATATATATATATGATATATATAGGAATAATAAGAAGATGCCTGCATGGAAGGCTCATTAGTAGGCTGTCAACCTCAATTCTATAAGCTATGTCACTCCCCTCTATCTTCTAGACACATGCTCACACTTATTAATTACTTGGGCCCTTACATTCCAGGGCCTTTCTGAGCTCGTCCCTGTGTCAGCCGGTGAAATTCCTATCAAGCACGAATTTCTAGGTATAGATATTGCTAAATATACCAGAGAAAAAGCTATCAGGAAATGCTGGGGTTACTACCCCCAGATCAAACATCTATTATGGAATAGACGTCGGTATAGGTAAGGGTTAGTGATTGTTGTCACTGCCACAGGACTGCACTCTGTAGATTTCCCAATGACAAAACCCCCGGAACGTGAGGAGCCGATCTAATGCCTGCACTCACCTGCCCGCCAACCGACGACCCCAGCGCCATCTGTACTCATTCCATACTAGCACGTTTTTCCTTTCGGAAGATATTTTTCTTGTGCTGGCTTTTGCCCTAATTTTCCTAGAGTTCCATCATGTCGTCAAGCAATTTCACCATTGTGAAGTTAAGTACCATCTTCTTGTGGGGTTTTTATTATTAGTGAGGCTTTTATTGGCCCGTAAATAAATATTTACAGGGTCATATATTGGACGCTCCCAACGTTCGTTGCCTCATAATGACCTTGAGGCACACCCTTACAGCTTGTTTCTGCAGGGGTTTCTCTCGGTCGTTACAATTTTACTCATGTTTCATAATTCCCCTTCAAAGAAGTTCCTTTTGGAGGTGTTTATCTATGTCTGGCGGTTCCTGGTACCTTGATTAGCGTCATTCCTCATGGAGGCTTCCTCCCTTATCTTGGTTCTTACAGTTAATTCATGGCTGTTACCAGGCTCTCTGGATAGATTCCCTCTCAAAGGTGGTGCTTTCTTTTGTCAGTTTCTCTGATTTGTAGTGTAATGGATGACATGGATAATTCGGTTTATTGTGGTCCAGGCTCGGCGTCAGGTGCAGCCAATTGGCTGCCTACCTCCTGCTCGCCTCGCCGGGTTAGGGCTATACGCTTAGCACAAGTCCTTATAATTTTGTATATTCAATCATATTATGTGTACTTATGTAGTTTTGGTTAACTTTAGCGGTACTTATCAGAAATTGATCCTAGCCTAGCCCTCTCGCTTCAATCGGTGGGTTAGGCTATTCAGGTTAGGCTTTAGCATTGTCTTAGCTCCCATCTCTCCGACTGTGTCGCTTGAGCGGGGGAGGGAGGGGTAGGCTGGTTGAGGGAGTTCCCGTTTGTTGTTCCATCCGCCTTACCGCCCGTTTTCGGGTTCGCTAGGGCATCTGAAGCCTTATCCCCTCCTCCCTCTAATGAGGGAGAGAAGAAAAATAAAACGGGGGATCTTCTTTATGCATTGCCTTTCTACCCTATGGGTCGGTTGTCGGTTGGACTACGTTACGGGAATTTCTCTCCCTTCCACCCCTCTTCCTCTCCTCTCTCTCCTCCCTTTTACTGTCTGGGCTGTGCCTTCAGAGGAGGGTGAAAGTTTGGCGTTGCTATAGACTAATGTTATTGTCCTATCCTCCCCTAGTACTTTTGGTGAGTGTCATAAGTCTCCCTGCGAGCAGGAAGTCGATACGTCTGTGTCGATACCCCGTGGGGAGTTTTAGTCAGTGTATAGGGGGTCTCCCGTCCACCTGAACATAACTCTCGATTCCACCATTTTAAGTACTGCCTCCCTGACTTGGCCAGTGGTGTGTCATCTCCCCGCGTGTGGGATGTCGGTCTCTTCGATCGTCACCCCGTGGGGGACTAGTCTGGTTTCCAGTTGAGAGTTACCCACTCTCCTGGCCTCCGTTCTAGTGTCAACAGCTCGGCTAGTGTTTCGTTGGTTCGCTCTCCTCCGGGTCGGGCTGAACTTCGATCACCCTCAGGGTTTAAACATTTCCCAACTGGTTCCGCTCTGCCGTCCCCGGCCCTCCCGTTGCCTTCTTACCTATTACCACTCCGGTGGTTCTGGTTTTCAGTAGGTTGGCCTTAGTCACACCTAGTTCTCTAGCTGTATACTAACCGGAGGTAATGATTTACCCCGCCCTCCCCGCTGTAACCAAGTGGCGGAGGCACGGGATCTCGGAGGGGTCTGCGCCGGAGCTCTTTGACCAGCAGTGTATTACTATCCTATGTTGTTAACCATTTACTTACTACCAATGAGTTGCATGATCCTAAGTTAAGGTCCTACTCCGTTGAACTGTCTCCGGAGTTTCTTGATTTAATGTGTGTCATGTTTTGCTCTGGTTTATCGTCCCGCCGAGCATTCCGGCGGTCCGGTATAAATTAATGCTTGCTGCCGGACTCGCAATAATTATACTTTAAGTTGATTTTATATTTAAGAGTTGCATGATCCTAGGTTGAGGCCTGCTCCGTCGAACTATCTCCGGCGCTCCTTAATTTAGTGTGTGTCATGTTTTGCTCTGATTTATCATCCTGCTGGAATACTCCGGCGGGTTCGGTATAAATTAATTAGCATGCTCCATTACCTGCTGTTGTTTAAGGCTCCTATCTCCGCCGGTTCTGCTCCGGAGCGCCTTAAATTAGTGTGTTCATATACCTTCTCCTACTTACAGACAGTACGTTGTGAGGAGTCCAGGTGCACTGCTGTGCTGCACCAACCCTATGGGCACGTCGTCTGCCGGTCTCATTCGGGCTGTGCAGTGTGTCTCGACGATCTTATCGTATGGCACCCGGACGGTTGTGAGGTTTGCTTCGCTCTGTACGAGCGTGTCCAGGACGAGTCGGTAAGCCTATAGTTACCGCCTTTAGTTTACCTGGTTGCCTCAATTGTTTCGAGTACGTTATATTCTTGATATATTGCTTATATATATCTCTTTACCGAGCGCTAGGTTATTAAGTCCCTGCTCTCTTCCAGGCCGACCAAGCTTCCCGTAACGACGCCTTGGGTTCCCTTCGAGCCTGGGTGGCTGGTTACGGCAGGAACGTTCCGTCGGGGAAGCCGTACGTTCTGGATGAGACCATCCGGAACCTGCTTTACCCAACGGCGCCGGATCTCGCAGCTGTTCCACCCGGTTGCCGCTCCTGTCATCGAGCAGATCCGGGTAGAAACCCAGCCTCCCCAGGACGAGAATTTGTATGTGGAGGTGTCGGAGGAAGTGGCAGCCATAAACCTTGACCTGGAACCTATGAACACCGAACAGGACCAGGAGGTAGGTAGGGAGGTAAGTGAGGCAGTGGGGGCGGGGTCCCTTTTTGATTCCCCTTCATCCACCGCTTCTTCTTTGTTTCAGGGCTTTCAAAAATCTTCTTACTTGGAGGACAGGGCGCAATCCGCTGTCCCCAAGTTGAAGAAGTCTTGGAAGGCGAAGGGCTATAAGTCCGCAGCCTCCTGCAAGGCAACTCCCTTCCCTCCGGTGAAGCCACGGGACACTAGTCCGGCGGCTTCCGCAGGCAAGGCCACTCCCTCTGCTAAGGGAGCGAGTTTGAGGGCAGCTAAGGCTAGCCCTCCTCCCCTTCCTGCCTTTGACCCGGAGGCGTTTGCTGGAATGCTTCCACAGAAGTTTTCCTCGGAGGTTGATGCAAAGCTTAACAAGCTTACGGAGAGGCTGCAGAGCCAGGAGAGTATGCTCTCCGGGTTCATGCGCTCCGGTGGGTCAGCAGTGCATTACCCCATTCCGGATGCCTCCGCCCTCCCTCCATTTGACAAGGGAAATCCCTGGCGTTTGGCCCTTCATGCTCCCCGGCATGAAGATACCCTAACGATCGAGGGTCTAGGCACGCACAGGCTCGAGGAGTTGGAATTCTTTCCTCCTGATCTGCTGGCCCCCTACCCAGGCTTCGCCAGGCTGACGGAGGAAGCTTGGGTAAGGATGGATATGGTCCCAAAGGAGACAGTGATCTTCCCAAGGGATCAGGCGCAGTCTACACTGATGCGCACCTTTAATGAGTGGCAGGCGGAGAACACGAAGTTGACCCCCTTCAAGGGCAACTTCACGATGTTCTCGTTGGGAGATAGGATCCCGACCCCCTGCATGACTAAGGTGGCTCTCGCAACCGCCCAAGCATGCTCAGAAGGTAAGCCGTTGCCTCAGCTCTGGGAGACTGATCCCACCTCTCTGATCTTCCCCGGAGACGATGAATTTTGGAAGGATGCCCCGGCCACTTTTACAACGGGTAAGCTGGACCCGGAGTGTGCATCCACCTTGTTCAGCGAGCAGCTTCCCAAACTGCCGGAAGCCCTCCTGAAAGCTGAGTTTGAGGCTAGGTGTCGGTTGAGCCGATCATTGAACTCCCTGTGCCTGGTGGAATCAACCGCAGTAACATTTTATGATGAGCCACTCTTCCAAGTTCTGACGAAGTCTCTGTTAGCGGGATTTCAGGCAGACTTGTTTGACTTCATGGTAGCGCGGATGAAATGCTGCAAATTCATCTTCGCCGACGCTACCATAAGACATGAGCCTAACAAGCTCATGAAAAGCTCCTTCTGGGGAGCTAGTCTCTTCCCGGAAGAAGAAGTCAATAATGTCCTGGCCGAGGCAACCAGGGCAAATCAGAGTCTGCGCTCCCGCTGGGGTATCCCCGCCTTTAAAAGGAAAACCCCCGAGTCCGCCGGCCCTCAAAATAGACCTGGCAAGAGATACAGGAGGCACAGAAGACAGCACCAGCAGGCTGTTGTCCAGGCTGTACCTGTCTCGCAAGTTTGCCAGCCTTCTACCTCTAAGGCCCAACCTCAACAGTTCGTGCTGGTACAGCCAGCTCAACACTCCCTTGCCGCGCCTTCCTTCGTGACGTCTCCGGTATACAACCCCTCCTATGAGGGCCAGGGGTCGTTTCGAGGCCTTTACAGGGGCGCAAGGGGGAGTAGAGCAAGGGCCTCCTTCAGAGGCAAGGCTGCCGCACGACCCCTCTCCCAGGGGAGAGGAGGCCGAGGTAGAGGAGGCAAACCTGCACTTTCCCAGTGAGACCAGTCAGGTGGGCGCCAGACTTCACCTGTTCAGGGACCAGTGGACCTTCAGTCCGTGGGCCCACAGCATAGTCTCCAAAGGTTTGGGGTGGAGTTGGATCAAGGGCCCTCCCCCTCTGATCAGATTTCATCAGCCGTCTTCCAAAGCTCTGCGGGACTTTGCGGCGGAATTACTCCAAAAGAGGGCCATAAAGAAAGTGAGACACCTGAAATTTCAGGGCAGACTGTTCAGTGTGCCCAAGAAAGACTCCAGTTAACAAAGGGTAATCTTGGATCTCTCGCGTCTCAATCTTTACATACAATGCGACAAATTTCGCATGCTTACAATCGCGCAGGTACGGACTCTACTTCCTCGTGGAGCCGTCACCACCTCTATAGATCTTTCAGACGCATATTATCACGTCCCGATTGCGCGGAACTTCTCTCCCTTCCTCAGTTTCAGACTGGGGAAACAAGCCTACTCCTTCAGGGTCATGCCATTCGGGCTCAACATAGCACCCAGAATTTTCACAAAGCTGGCGGACACGGTAGTGCAGCAGTTACGGTCCCGGGGGATATCGCTGGCCGCATACCTGGACGATTGGATAATCTGGGCATCCAACGCCGGGGAATGCCGGAGAGCTACGGCCATGGTGATCGAGTTTCTGGAATCCCTAGGCTTTCAGATAAACAGGGCGAAGTCCCGCCTAACTCCGGAGGCTCGATTTCAGTGGCTGGGTATCCAATGGGATCTGATTTCGCACAAGCTGTCTATTCCGCCAGCCAAACGGAGAGAAATAGCCAAAGCCACCAGGCAATTCCTCAAAGGCAGGAAAGCCTCTCGCAGAACGCAAGAAAGAATCCTGGGTTCTCTTCAGTTCGCATCCGTAACAGACCGGCTCCTAAAAGCAAAACTGAAAGACATAAACAGAGTGTGGCGGAGACGAGCCAATGTCAAGCTCAGGGACAAGGTGTCTTTAATTCCTCCGGTGCTGAGGAAAAGACTCCGGCCGTGGTCCACAGTCAAGGGTCTTTCGAAGTCAGTCCCCCTTCAATTCCCTTCCCCAGCTCTAATAATCCACACAGACGCTTTGTTAAGCGGCTGGGGAGGGTACTCACCAAAAGAAAAGGTACAGGGTACATGGTCCACTCTGTTCCGTCAATTCCACATAAACATTTTGGAGGCAATGGCAGTGTTTCTAACTCTGAAGAAACTTTGCCCCACCAACCAGATTCATATCAGGCTGGTGCTGGACAGCGCAGTAGTGGTACATTGCATAAACAGAGGGGGTTCCAAATCGAGTTGGATAAACCAAGTGATGATAGCCATTTTCTCCCTGGCGGAGAAGCACGGCTGGCAACTATCAGCTACCCATCTAGCAGGAGTCCGGAATGTCATCGCAGACTCCCTGTCCAGGGCAACTCCGCTGGAGTCAGAATGGTCCCTGGACAAGGCTTCTTTCAGATGGATATGGCGTCAGGTTCCGGGCCTTCAGGTGGACTTGTTTGCCACGGAGAGCAATCACAAACTCCCTTGTTATGTTGCTCCCAACCTGGATCCTCGAGCTTACGTTACGGACGCAATGTCAGTGGACTGGAACAAATGGCAGAAAATCTATCTTTTCCCGCCAATAAACCTGCTGTTAAAGGTGTTGCACAAGCTCAGGTCATTCAAAGGTCAAGTGGCCCTGGTAGCTCCCAACTGGCTGAAGAGCAATTGGTTCCCTCTTCTTCTGGAGCTCAACTCAAACTACGGTGTCATCAAATACCCAAGCCACAGCTGACTCAAGTAGTGCAAACACGGACTGTGTCAGCTTCCTCAAGAATTCTGAATGCCCTGGCTTTATGGACTTTATGAAATTCGCCAGAGAGGTGCAGATATTGATCCCGTTAATACTCTGTTTCTGGAATCAGATAAAAGAGATTCTACCCTCAGACAGTATGATTCAGCAGTTAAAAAGTTAGCATCTTTTTTGAAGGAATCTGAAGCTCAAGTCATGACCACCAATTTGGCAATATCATTCTTTAGGTCACTGTTTGAAAAAGGTCTGGCTCCGGCCACCATTACCACAGCGAAATCAGCTTTGAAAAAGGTGTTTTTGCATGGCTTTAACATTGATTTAACAGATTCATATTTTTCATCCATTCCCAGAGCATGCGCTCGTTTGAGACCAGCGACCCGTCCGCATACAGTTTCCTGGTTTCTTAACGATGTTCTAAAATTAGCCTCAGAAACTGATAACGATCAATGTTCTTATTTGAATCTGTTAAGGAAGACATTGTTCCTAATTAGTCTAGCTTCAGGTGCCAGAATATCAGAACTGTCTGCTCTCTCTAGAGATGCGAATCATGTGGATTTTCTCCCGTCAGGAGAAGTTCTGCTTTCCCCAGATCAAAGGTTCTTAGCGAAAAATGAAGACCCTCAGGATAGGTGGTCCCCTGGAAGGTTGTTCCTCTTCCACAAGACCTGTCTTTATGCCCAGTCGCTACCTTGAGGGCCTATTTACGGAGAACTTCTCAGTGTTTGTCTGGTCCTCTTTTTATCAGGGAAAAGGAGGAACGCTTTCTTTTAAGGCTATAAGACAACAAATTCTGTACTTCATTAAGCAAGCTAATCCGGATTCAGTCCCTAAGGTTCATGATATCCGAGCAGTGGCTACCTCCACTAATTATTTTCATACTATGAATTTTGATGAGCTTAAGAAGTACACGGGCTGGAAATCTCCATCAGTGTTCAAACGCCACTATCTGAAATCACTGGAAGCTCTGAAGTTCCCCCTCATGTGGCTGTAGGGAGCATTGTCCCTCCACCTTAAAATTAACCTTTAATCCCTATCCTCCCCCCCCCCGCCTGCCTCATTTACTTGCCCTGCCATTTTCTCCTGGACCAGACATGCTTCACAGCCTGGCTCCTCATATTATGATGTACAATTTTGCGGTGTTAGTTTTTAAGTTTGCAGCTTGTTATGTTTACTGTAATTTAGTTTTAAGCTGGAGGTACCTTTATAAATTTTTCTGTCGTTTATCTAGTCTTAGTACCTTCCCATTATAATATTATTTACGTACATAGTTATTTCTCATGTCCTTTACTGTGATATTAATTGTACCCCTAGTTATATCTCAGTTTATCTGCCTATACCCTTGGTATTTAATCATGTTTTCAGGGATAATTAAAACTATTTTCAGTAATAGTGTTTTTATACATGTTCACCTAACTACTCGCTCCTTTTAAACTTTCACCAAAGCTTAGTATGATTCTCTGTCATAATTTCACCGGCTGACACAGGGACGAGCTCAGAAAAGGGATTTTAACAAAGGAAAAATCTATTTCTGAGGGAGGCCCTGTGTCACCCGGTGACCCTCCCAGGGTCTAGATTTCCCTCCCCGAGTAGGCATACCAAGCTTGTGGAGGGTGCTAGCATGGAATGAGTACAGATGGCGCTGGGGTCGTCGGTTGGCGGGCAGGTGAGTGCGGGCGTTAGATCGGCTCCTCACGTTCCAGGGGTTTTGTCATTGGGATATCTACAGAGTGCAGTCCTGTGGCAGTGACAACAATCACTCACCCTTACCTATACCGATGTCTATTCCATAATAGATGTTCGATCTGGGGGTAGTAACCCCAACATTTCCTGATAGCTTTTTCTCTGGTATATTTAGCAATATCTATACCTAGAAATTTGTGCTTGATAGAATTTCACCGGGTGACACAGGGCCTCCCTCAGAAATAGATTTTTCCTTTGTCAAAATCCCTTTTTACACCCCATCCAGTCAAAACTTTCTTGGTTCTCTCTCCTGCTCCTAAACAGCGCATCTGAATTACACACTTTTTACAAATCTGTTGTCTTCCATTTCCAATACATGACCAAACTTCAAAACCCTCTGGTCCATCTTTTCACTTACAATAATCTTTTTGGACTAATTTCTTTGTATCCCTACATTTTCTTACATTTGCACTCTTTTCATGCTACACATACTACAGAAACAGTTCATCTACACAGCTTCTACCTTTCTTCCCTCATTTTTATTCAACTTCCCACTTTACCTTCATAAAGAAGAGTTGACTCAGTTATTCCTTCACACATTCTAATTTTTGTTTCCATAAACTCAGCCATTCTCATGCATATGTTTTGGAGATGCAGTTTGTGGTATCTGTCAGGAAAGTGAAAATACAAGGGACAATGTTGGGTCCTAAACACCTGGGTAAAGAACAACCATTCTTGGTAAGTGCTGGCTTCATGAAACAAATCTTTCACATTCAGTTATGCTAAGATCTTTCAGCAGAGCCACAGATCATCCAAATAAGTAACAATTAAACGAGTTCTGTCTGCAGTGTCCATTTTGTTTCATGGGGTCTTTTTGTATATTAAATAAAATTTTGCTTTTGTTTGGATCGAAGGTAATTTATCAACTTTTATGATTTTAACTAACATTCTGGTTCCACAGTACAGTGGTAAGATTTTTGCTGCCTTGAATTACTGTAGTTACTGGTTTAATCAAGGCATAGAATATAATGGCTGGAGTTCTGCTGTGAATATCACATAAATAGTTCACTGAGAGAGCTAATCTACCGTAGTTAATTTTCAAACATGTTTGAGCTCATGTTTTAGCACAGAATAAGGTATTCCAAATTACTTTATTTCTCGCTATAACAACATCTTTATGCCGACAGCTTTTGTAAACACTGAATATTGTATTACATTTTCACTCACATAAGTTATAGTCTCTTACCTTGACCCCTTCTGAAAATCCATCTCTAACAGCTATCAGCAATGGCGTACATCGATTTTTCCGACTTCCGTCTGGATTAGCCCCTCTTTCAAGTAGGACCTATGTCAATTATGAATAGATTACAAGGTGTTCATCAATATAAATTAAAATAATTTTCAAACAATTAAAAGTTTCATGACATACAAACCCTCATTCTACAAGTGTCTTGATCAGCTGGAAGACAATGACATAGTGAAACAATGAAAAAAAGCCTTAATTGCAGCATTGGTAGGCTAACTAAACTGGATGGGTGAGGGGGGGAAGTAACTTTGATCATACTGTTACCAATTTTTCCAATCTGTGGTGTTAAGAAATTCATTGTGAAATAAGTTCTCAAGAATTCCAGTTTATCCCAAAACAAACACACTCATTTATTTTTTTGAATGATACTAATAAGAAAAAGAAATAAAGTCTCCTGTGCACCACTGGTAGCAATGAGAACACATCAAAAGACTGTTTGTTTTCAGGCTACAAAAATATAGCAACAAACTTGAGTGTTATTTTTATCTTCCTTACATATAAAGCTCTTAGCAACTGACTTGTTTCTTTATACCTTGGAAAGTATGGTTAGGAATATTAGGGGCTACTTCATCATACAAAACAACTCTTCCAGTTGTTATTCCAAGCAGTATTCCCTACCTATGAAGAAAATCCTTGTATCTTGTTTGCATGTAAAGAATAAAGATATTACTCAAAATTTGGACTCTTCTCTTTTTCTCATTAAAGACTGGAAAACTGAATCAGTTCTTTCATATAAAACAAAACCATCACTCATATATGACCATATTCATGGTCTGGATATCCTTAACCCTTTAACGCCGAAGCCCTATTTACAAAAACGTCTCCCGTATGCCGGCGGCGTTCGGTGAGTTAGCGCCGAAGCGGAAAAAAAGTTTTTTTAAAAATCACAGCACGATTAGTTTTTAAGATTAAGAGTTCATTTTTGGCTCATTTTTTTGTCATTGCCTGAAGTTTAGTATGCAACCATCAGAATGAAAAAAATATCATTATCATATATAAATATTGGAATATATGACAGCGAAAAAAAACTCATATATAATTGTATACAAATCGCGCTGTAAAATAAAACGGTTAAAGCTAATGACTTAATTTTTTTTAGTTGTATTGTACACTAAATTGCGATGATTTTGGTATATAACAAATTTTAAAACGATCAAAGCAACACAGAGAAAATATTATCACAAAATGATGCATGAATTCGTAACGCGTGGACGTAAAAATTTTTTTTTTTCAAAAATTCACCATAAATCGAAATATTGTGCTAGAGAGTTCCCGTTTGTTGAAAAATGAAGCTAATTGATTGAATATTACTAGACTGTAAGTGTTTTAGCTTACAATTGCAGTTTTCGACCATTTCGGTCGAGTTAAAGTTGACTGAAAGTCGAATTTTTTCTATTTATCGTGATTTATATAAAAATATTTCAAAACTGATAAAAGCTACAACCATGAGTTATTTTTTGTTGTATTGTAAATGAAATTGCGCACATTTTCATATATAAAACTTTATGTAACAACTAATATAAAACAGTGCAAATATTACGACAATGAGACGAAAGAATTTCAGAGATGTTTGGCCGAGTTGCCGCGCAAACGTAAGGAAAATGTTTTTTTAAAAAATTCACCATAAATCGAAATATTGTGCTAGAGACTTCCAATTTATTGCAAAATGAAGGTAAACGATTGAATATTACTAGAATGTAAGAGTTTCAGCTTACAATTGCGTTTTTTTCCCATTTCGGTCGAGTTAAAGTTGACTGAAGGTTGAAATTTTGGCAGTTATCGTGATTTATATGAAAATATTTCAAAACTGATAAAAGCTACAACCATGAGTTATTTTCTGTTGTATTCTACATGAAATTGTACACATTTTCATATATAAAACTTTATGTAACGACTTAATATAAAACAGTGCAAGAAATTCACATAAATCGAAATATTGTGCTAGAGACTTCAGTTTGTTGCAAAAATGAAGGTACATGATTGAATATTACTAGAATGTAAGAGTTTTAGCTTATAATTGACCATTTCGTCGAGTTAAAGTTGAAAAAATTTTGTTTTTTTAAATTTCAAAACTGATAAATCGAAATATTGTCTGCTAGAACTTTCCAATTGGTTGCAAAATGAAGGTAAATGATTGAATATTACTAAATCGAATTTAAAAAAGAAGTTTTAATATTACAAATTTAAGTTTTTTACCATTTCGGTCGAGTCAAAGTTGACCAAAGGTTGAAATTTTGGCAGTTATCGTGATTTATATGAAAATATTTCAAAACTGGTAAAAGATACAACCTTGAGTTATTTTCTATTGTATTGTACATGAAATTGCGCACATTTTCATATATAAAACTTTATGTAACGGCTAATATAGAACAGTGCAAAAATTACGACAAAATGATGAAAGAATTTATGAAATTTTCGGCCAAGTTACCAGCGAGTGTAAGAAAAAATTTTTTTTTCAAAAATTCACCATAAATCGAAATATTGTGCTAGAGACTTCCAATTTGTTGCAAAATGAAGGTACATGATTGAATATTACTAGAATGTAAGAGTTTTAGCTTACAATTGCGTTTTTCGACCATTTCGGTCGAGTCAAAGTTGACCAAAGGTTGAAATTTTTTGTAGTCGACGTTTGCTACGTCCACTCGGCATTCAACAGACAATTTTAGTCGATGTTTGCTGCGTCCAACAGGCGTTTAAGGGTTAAACACTATAATATATCATATAGTAGCACAGCACATGAGCTACCTAGAACCCATCAATCACTGGCGTCATTTTAAATATTAGACATCAGTATCTTTGGGGACTGGGAGGAGGAACTAATATGAGTGATGGGTTTGTGTGAAAAAAGAAAAAACTAATATAAGAAAAATTTCACTTATTTCATCGCAACTTCATAACTAGTACATGCTCAAATCACAATTCACATGAGAGATCCAAAGTGCTGAATGCCAAAAGAATGGTTATTATGACTTGAAGGACCCACAGGCTTGTATTAGTTAATATGGGCAACAACTTGACTGAGTCAGGAATGGAAGACACCTGGTACTCAAGTGAAACACAAGAGGCTAATAACCCTGAAAGTCTACATTCCTGGAATGCCAAAAATAAATGAATGGGAAAGATAGAGTAAGGAAGAAAAAACTTGAATCCCCTTAATCACACTCCAAGACAAAACTTTGCCAGCTGTGGCTACTGGGCTCTAACAAAAACCTAATAAACATTTGGGAATTAAATCCCTACCACAGAAATTTGCAAAGATAAGGTGACACCAACAGGTACCTACATTTAAGAAAAAAATTTAAATGCAAACACTATCTAAAACTCTAGATCTGATCTACCTGCCAGTAGAAAGCCATGTTTTTGTTACCTGTTTCTTATGCTGACCTGTAGGGAGAAACAATCTGGCAATGTTGTCTCTGAAATTTCTGATTCTCACTTGCGAGTGAAGCAAGGGGGAAGGGATGATGAAGGCTGCTGTTCAGCCTTCAACATGTATGACTCCCAGAGAAAGAGCACATATCTTCCTTACCATCTTGCAAATGCCAGGAGAAAATTTTGCCTTTGGTGTGAGATCCAGGATGGAAGTTCCTTGAAATGGCTTGTAAGGATGATTAGAAGGACTTTTCAAGATTAGGGGATCCCACTTAGGAAGCATGAGCAATCCTAGAAGAACTTACTTCTCAAAATGATGGCTAAGCTTTCTTAGTTCCACTGAAGAACACACATCTAATCAACAAAGCTCAAGGACTTGCAGCCCTAGAATCCTTGAAGAGAAGGAAGTCTGCAATCAAAGGAATAGTGAAACCAACTGAGTTAATGCACCTTCCACTGCATCAAATACAAGAATTTCCCCACTTGGCCTTGTAAATAGTGATGGATGAAGCTGTGTGCAATCTTATGATGACTTTGGCTGCTTCTGATCACCCATGTGAAAGAATTAAATTAGAGGAATAAATGAAAGACTGAGTTAGGATTGATGAATACTGGAAATCTTGCAGTGAATTAAAATTTTGGGAATCCAGCTTAACTACTAACAGCTTTACAATCACGCAAAGGGTAATGTAGATGATTAATGGTGACTTGACACTCCAGCTGGTGCATCACCATGCCACTATACTGAGCCTTTTCTCTCTGTCAGACAAACGTGTGCACTGTCTTAGGGCATTCGAAGACCAGAAAGGTGGCAAAATGTATAAGTGATTGGGGTCTGATGAAACAAGTCAGCATATGTCCACTATTGTAGTTATGCCATTGAACAATTCTCAGCTTCCATCTGTAAAATGCAATCTACTTTACTATCAGTGATATTGTGTTATGCTTATGCCAATTTCTCCCACTAGGAAGGGTGCAAGTGTAAAGGCTATCTTCTGTTATAGATGGTTTGAATGTAGACTAGCTTCCCCTTGTGATTGTTTCTCCCTGGCCAAAATTGGTAGCACAGAAATATCTGTGTGATGTCACACCCTTTAGTTTGATGTGGGTGATACAAATAGCAAACATGCAACGTTTCAAGGAGACCAAAAAAATTGCAAATGCAACAGGAACAAGAGATGTTGAGACTGACTCTCCCTTACCCAGAAAATAATACTGCATATGCACTGCTTGTACTTGGAGGGAATGGTCAGATGAAAGGTATTATTATTATTAATAGTATATTATATTATTGTTATTATTTTCTATCTCAGTTATCCTATTAGACTGGGTGGAATTTATAATGTGGGGTTCCAGGTTGCTTCTTGCCTCCTTACAAATCTATCACTTTTCTCAGTATGTGAGCTTTCTAATAGCACATTCTTCTGCATGAGTCCTGGAGCTACTTTGGCATCTAGTTTTTCTAGGTTCCTTTTCAGAGATCTTGGGATTGTGCCTAGTGTTCCTATGATTATGGGTACAATTTCCACTGGCATATCCCATATCGTTCTTATTTCCATTTTCAGGTCTTGATACTTATCAATTTTTTCTCTTTCTTTCTCATCTACTCTGGTGTTCCATAGTATTGCATCATTAATGAGTGATACTTTCTTCTTGATTTTGTCAATCAGCATCAAGCCTAGTCTATTGGCATGTATCACCCTTTCTGTTCTGATACCACAGTCCCAGAGGATCTTTGCTTGATCGTTGTCTATCACTCCCTCAGGTTGGTATTCATACCACTTATTAATGCAAGCTTGCTGGTGTTTCTTGCACAGTCTCCAGTGGAGGGCTTTTGCTACTGAATCATGCCTCTTTTTGTACTGGTTCTGTGCAAGCGCCAGCACTTGCTAGCTATGTGGTTTATGGTCTCAGTCTGATCTTGTGTCGCTGGTAGCATTTTTTCTGTTTCCTTCTTGAGTTCTCCCCTCTGTAGCCATTGCCATGTTTCACTGCTGGCCAGTTCTTTAGTCTGTCTCATGTACTGTCCGTGCATTGGTTTGCTGTGCCATTCCTTTGTCCTGTTTTTCATTCTCCTGTTCCTGTATATTTCTGGGTCTTCGTCTACTTTTATCAGTCCTCCATCCCATGCACTCCTTAGCCACTCGTCTTCACTGGTTTTCAGATATTGCTCCAATGCTCTGCTCTCGATGTTGACGCAGTCCTCTATGCTTAGTAGACCTCTCCCTCCTTCCTTTCATGTTATGTGTAGTCTATCTGTATTTGCTCTAGGGTGTAGTACTTTGTGTATTGTCATGTGTTTCCTAGTTTTCTGGTCTATGCTGTGGAGTTCAGCCTTCGTCCACTCCACTACACCTGCACTGTATCTGATTACTGGTACTACCCATGTGTTTATGGCTTTTGTCATGCTTCCGGCATTGAGTTTTGACTTTAGTATTGCCATAAGTCCCTGCATATATTCTTTCCTGATTGTATCCTATATTTCTTGGTGTTTTATATCCTCTCCTTCTATTATTCTCAGGTATTTGTATCCTGTCTCATCTATGTGTTTGATGCTATTCCCATCTGGTAGCTTTATCCCTTCAGTCCTTGTCACTTTACCTTTTTGTTTGTTGACCTAGGGGCATTTTTCTATTCCAAAATCCATCCTGATGTCCCCAGATACAATCCTTACATTCTGGATTAGGGCATCTATTTCCTTGATGCTCTAACCATACAGCTTGATGTCATCCATTAACATCAGATGGTTAATTTTGTTGCTTCCTTCCTTGAGTTGGTACCCAGCATCCATCTCTTGCTGTACTTTTGTCATGGGAATCATGGCTACTACGAAGAGTAGTGGGAACGGTGAGTCGCCTTGAAAGATCCCTCTCCTGATGTTAACCTCTGCTAGTCTTATCCCAGAGCTTGTAAGTACTGTATTCCAATTGCGCATTGTATTTTTTAGGAAGCTGATGGTGTTTTCCTCACTACCATTTGTCTATCAGGAGCTGGTCTTTTGTGCCCCTGCACTTCCTTCTGCAGCCTTTCTGTTGGTAAGGGATGATGTTTGCATCCTCTAGGTAGTTGTATAAGCTTTTCACTGATAATACCTGTTAGTAACTTCCACATTATTGGTAGGCAGGTGATAGGCCTGTAGTTACTTGCTCCATTTCCCTTGTTCTTGTTTTTTTGTACTAAGGATGTTTTCTCTGTGGTCATCCATTTGGGCGCATGGTGGTTTGTGATACAATGCTGGAGTTGTTCTACTATTCGTGGGTGTAGGGCCTTAAAGTTTTTGAGCTAGTTGGGCATTTTCTTTAGTTGGTGTTTGACTGTGTCTGTCGTGATCTCGGTGAATCTTTGTTTTATTCTCCCCATTTCTTATGCCTTGACTTCCTGGAGCCATGTTGCATGTTTGTTGTGATACCAGATTGTTCCATATATTTTCCCAGAGTTTCTTACTTGATTCGGCTTCAGGAATTTCCTGGAGGTTGTTTTCCCCTCTTAGTTGCTGTATAGTCTTTTCTGGTTGGTTCTGAAGAGTTTGTTCTGTTGGTATCCTTTATTCCTGTTCATGTACTGTTGGATCTTATGTGCTTTGGCTTTAAGCCTCTGTTTTATATCTTCTATTGTGTTGTTTAGTCCCTTCTCCTGTATTTTGTATTTCTTGTTCAGTTCCTCCCTTATTTTCTTGCTTCTTAGCCTCTTTTCTGCCATCTCTTTAAGTTTACTCAAGTCAGATCTCATCGCTATGATTTGTTTTTC
Organism: Macrobrachium rosenbergii; assembly: GCF_040412425.1. Lineage (NCBI taxonomy): Eukaryota > Metazoa > Arthropoda > Malacostraca > Decapoda > Palaemonidae > Macrobrachium > Macrobrachium rosenbergii. Next base: position 15,070,899 of record NC_089795.1, on the reverse strand, counting down.
CAGATGTCTTTTCCAAGGCAGTTGCTGTTTTGGTTTCTGTTGGTTGGTTGCGATGGTGGTGATGGTGTTTTATCCTTATGAGTTCTACTACTACTCCAGCATATGCCAGGTTATTTGTTTCTGTGATACTGGTGGTGTGTACTAGTCTCATTATTTCATTAACTTCACTTGTTTTCTCCCTTAGTTTCCTTGTGTTGTAGACTTTCATGGAGGGGTCTTTGTTTTTTCCATATCTGGCTTCATCCATTGTCTAATCTTTTCCACCCAATCTGACCTCTCTGTTACATCTTCAGTATTTCCTCGTGTGCCATTGTTTGGTACCTCATCATTCCTGTCATCTTCTGTGGTATCGTCTCTTAGTTCGTCTTCTTGTCCTTCGTTGCTGGGTGTTCTTTCTCTCTCCAGTTCCTCTCTTTCTATTGTGGAGAGCCAGTTCTTTATCTCTGTTTTTCTTAATTGGTCTGCCAGCCTCTGTTCTGTTTGAGGGGTGTCATATCTCTCATTCCAGATGTTGACCAGTCTTCTTCTGTATCCTCTTTCTGTCGGGTTGCTTAATCTCCATATTTCCTTATTTTCTTCCCTTGTCCAATTCCTCTTCTAGTTTGCCTCTGTAGCTCCAGTTTCTGGTTGCTGGTTACTGTCACTGTGGTGGTCAGTTGCTGGATGACGACCTCCAAGTACCTGACCATCCTCCCAGCTCACTAGGCTGTATACCTGGCTGCCAGACAAAGCTCCTCTGATGCCAGAGGTTCCATTTATGTCACTGTCATTTAATCTTTCATTTCACTCCATTATTGCTGAGTTTTTACTATTTAACCCATAGCTGGACCCTACCCCATCAAGCATAGGTACACATTTACAGCTGAGCATACTAAGGAAATGGTGGTCAAGATCCTTTCCCAAGGAATCAATGCTGAGGAGGGAGGTCACCAATCCAACAAATGACCAGCTCCAATGTGGCTTAACCAGTCCATTGATGAGATAAACCACTCTGACATGGCACCCACCTTTATTATTATTATTATTATTATTATTATTATTACAGTATTATTAAATATTTTACCTGGACCACTGAGGTGAAAGAAGACAGAAATAAGAAACAATGTTCAGTTAAATTATTATAGTACTATGTGAGAAGGATCTGACAGAAAACTGCTAAAGTCACAATAATTGAGACAAAGGGAACAATAAACGCTGGAGCAGCTAGAGGTGGATGAGAAGAAAAAAGGAAAAAAAGGCTCAAGCCAGGAGAAGGCAGAAGTATTAGCAAAATCAAAACTTATTTAAGAACGGGACAAAAAATCGTGCCTTTCAATGCTATTAACTAATTCATGGACAAAGCCACAGCAACAAAATAAGGAAAGCTGGGAGGATGGAAGAAGTAAGAAGAGCAAGCAGAGTAAATGGAAATCACAACAGTACCATACCAGAGTGTAGTTCTGACATATATACTGCATTGCCAGTTAGGAAATCAGTTTGAAACAAATGAAGGAGTGATGTCATATCATCTTCACAATACCCATTTTCAGTTACCAAAGTCATTCACAAATTCCTACTTCAAAAGGCAAGTCACAGGGATTCTGGCCAAGCCTGGTACACACAACAAATCAAATGCTTTCTGCTTTGATTTACTGCACATTAAGACCACATCTCCAATAGAAATGCCATGGGTGACAAAATTTTTTGTATGGGCAGCTGAGGAGGCCCAGACTAATTCACACTTACAATATCACTCAAAATCAATTAAATATTGTATAATACTCAAATAAATCGGATTTGGAAGAATTTATACAGCAATATTGATTATTTCTTTACAGAAAATTCAGTTTCTTCTGAGAAAATTCTTAGGACTATATAAACCAATACTTAACCATGCAGTATGCATGTGAGGAGAATGAATACAATTATACAATTCTGAGATATTAATAGCATACGTAAGAGTGCATTGGTGAAGTGAGCAGCACCACTCCTGTTCTAACTCAAGAGGAATCTATCCAACCACAACCACAATACCATAAAAGAATGTAGTTCTGGTAAAAGTACTGTAATGCCAGTTAAGAAATCAGATCAGCTTTCATTAGTTAATCCTCAAATGCTAGAAGCATCTAAAGCTCTTAACATGTTAACTGTCAAAATCTGGTAATAAAGTAGATACAAAAGCTGAGTACTGTAGTATGTTTTAGTAGTGTTATCTCCTTCATAAAATCTAAAAACTGAGCAACAGTGATGTACTATATGTGAAAAAGAAAACACTAAAGACTTACTCTACTATCAAAGGTATATGTTAAACTTGATAATCTATCCAACATACAAATGATATTTAGTATACAGTTTTTATTGCCTTTACAATTTTACATACATGAAACAACAGCTTTTTTGTTAGCGTAGTCGCTTGTTTCGTCCTGAAGGAGTTACCTTCCATGGTCTACCAGAGCTCCATGTAGACCATGGAAGGTAACTCCTTGGACTCAACAGCGACTACCAAAAACCGGTTTTTCCTATGTCAAAACCTGTTAATTTTGCAGAGGTCTATTTATGTTATATACCTGCAGTGTAATATTACTATTTTACCTTCATTATATCAATTTTTCTACATGATGTTGCTACAAACAAAGGTGTCTGGCCTTTAACATCCTCAAGATCAATTTCTGCCCCAGCATTTAAAAGAAGTTCAACACATTCACAACTTGCACCTGAAATACAAATCAAAAATCAAAAGAGATATATATGAGATAATATAATCTATTAAACTGAATAGAATTTAGAGCCATTTCACCTAAAATTTTGCAATCAAAGTTCAAGAAGTCACTTTCAGCATCAAATCCCCTGCCCCTAATTTACCTACTAGGCTAACTTACCAGAAACTGCCAACCTTAATGGAGGTGACATATACGGGCGGACTCGATAATTCAGCCATTCCTTACTACTGGAACCTTCCAACACCTGTTTCAGTCCAATGCTGTCTCCACATAAAGCTGCCAAATGTAACCTAACATCATCATCTTCATCTCCATCTACCATAAGGTTCATCATGTACTCCTGCGCTGGAATCCGCTCTGGCAAAACCATTGTATCTGCCATTCTTTCCTACCCCTGTTGGAGCTGGAAATAAATATAAAATTTTTACATACATACCATCCTAGCTTGGGTCTCAAATCTAAAAGAAAACAGTAATAGTGATATATTTTTTTTTCATTCTGTGTGCTTGCTTTAATATACCAAAGTGCATGTAAGCTGCAATTACCTCAAGTAAATCAGTTATATGACAATGTGTCTTAACCTCTCTAAGTCTGTGATATCTTTTTGAAAAAAAATTTAGAATGATTTAGAAACATTATTTAAAATGTTTGAGTAATTACTTCCTTAATGCTGTATAAACAAATTGTAGAAATGTAATGTAACACATCTTCATGAGTATTTTCTAAACATGACATTTTTATGATAAAATAAAGTTTTCTGAGTTCAGTCCCGTGTCAGCCGGTGAAATTCCATTACAGCACGAATTTCTAGGTATAAAATGCTAGATATACCAGAGAAAAAGAGCTTTCAGGAAAGCTGGGGTTACTACCCCCAGTCGAGCGTCTTCTAGGAAGGCGTCGGTATAAGTAAGGGTGAGTGAAATACCACTACCACGGAAACCTACTCGAAAGATCTCTCCTTATCAAAACCCCCAGAACAGAGCGGTGAGCTGTTACAGCCCCCACACTCAGCACCCGCCAGGACGGCGACACCAGCGCCACCTACCTCATTCCATTTTCTAGCACGTGATTGCACCATTTCTTTGTGTGCTCGTCTTTCCTTTTTTTGGATTATCTCTTCATCAACGATGGCATCGAGCAGCTTTACCATCTCCAAGTTAAGTACCATCTTCTTGTGGGGTTTTGTTCTATTTTTTGGCTGTTTTGGTCTCGTATTTTCATAAATATTGAGATCTTTTTATGACGCCACGGCGTCCCCCGCCAGCCATGTCGACATGAGGCGACTCCTTCAGTTCTTTTCTGTTGGAGTTGTCTCCTCGTCGTTACAGATAGATTTTACCCCTTGGTTCCCTTCCTGGTGGTTCCCTGCATGGAGCTCCCCTTTTTTTGTTTAAAATTACGTTTCATTGGCCTACCGGACTTTGTTAGGTGATGCCCGTCCAGGTACCCCCCCAGGTTGGGTTCCTTTTATTTTTAGTCTCAAGTAGGCTAATTATTTTATTCTCGGAGATGGTGCTCTCTTTTATTTTATTTTATTTTATTTATTTTATTTATTTTGTTGTTTACCTCCTTATGGTGGCGGCAGCCTCAGATCTAACCGCTTCCCCGAGGTAGGCTACGCACTCTATTGAGCACATTTTTGTTCCATTTTTCATGCGTGATGGTTATTTGGTGGAGTTAGGCTGGTTTTGCTCCCATCCCCTTGCCCTGGGTGTGAGGATCATCAGGTTGAGGGAGTTTTGGTTGCTGTTTCCTCCGAGGTCGTTTTTTGGTGGGCAGAGTGAGCCCCTTAGTTCTCTTCCTTCATTTGGGGGAATAGAGTTCTTTGGATGTGTTTCCTCTAGGCTAGTCGCCTCCTTGCCCCCCCTTCTCGATCCCGGTTGGTTCTAGGCACAAAATTTCTCTCCCTGTTGTTTCCTCTTCCCCTCCGCACTCCTCCCTTTTTCCTAGCCTATACTAGGTTAGGTCCCTATTAGGCTTCGCCTAGGTAGGAGTCGGGCATCGGGCTGCGTAGCTTCCAGTGGTAGGCTACCCTCCCAAGTTTCATTATTCTTGGAGGTATGGGTGCAGTTGAGCGGGTCATATGTTTTTTCCCTGTCTCCTGTTCCCTTCCTGGTAGCCTACCCCTCTCCCCTACCCCCCCCCCCCCCTCCAGCCTTGCTCTACTCGCGCGGGTGACGCTAGATGGCGTTTTCTCCGAGTTCAGGGACTCCTCTTTTTGGTAGAGGGATTCGCTCCCTCCCATACAGTCTCTAGCATCGCTGTGTTGGGGTTGGTGGTTCGTTTGCTCGAACGTGTTCGAGACACTATCCCACACCTCCCGCCTCCCCGTCGGGTTACGTGATAGGGTAAAATGTAATTGCTTCAGCTTATCTTATGTATATACGAGCATTTTGCCCGTCTTGTTTCTCCGGCGGGGAAGTAAGTGAGGAAGGATTCACATTTTATAAGGGGAGCGGATCCCTCCGGTCTCCGGAGTATTTACCGTCACTTGTTATTGTTATTATTTTTGACTGATATTTAGATAAGTTTGTTATCTTCGGAGTACTCTCCTTTAGTTTTTTACATGAGTCCGGTCCTACGCCCGGGTTCCGCCGTTATTTTACAGGCAATCCCTTATGGTTAGTCCCTGTTGTCTCACTCCTTCCATTCCCGGAGTGTTCCGGGGTCTGGTAGTCTTACTTGCCACTCTGTGTATTTTAGAGCTTATTGGCCTAGTTTATTAAAAGGTATTTCTTCTCCACCGGAGTATTCGGTTGCAGCTGAAATTCCCGGCCTTTCCAGCCTTAAATCGCTTAGAGTGGTAGGTTCATGTTCGTTTTCCACTTACAGACTGTTCGCTGTGAGGAGCCGGGTGTACTGCGTCACTGCAACAGCCCTACGGTCACGTAGTGTGCGGACCCACGCTGGTTGTGCGGTCCGCCTTGGACGACCTGGTAGTCTGGCACCCTGATGGTTGTGAGGTTTGCTTCGCTCTCTGCGCAACCATCCAGGATGAGTCGGTAAGTGATACTCTTCCTCCGTTTTGTGCTCCTCATTTTGAATTTTGTTTATGTGGTTTCCGGACTGTTTTTTCACCTTTAGCTAATTCTTGGCTTTCTTTCAGGCGGACGAGTCCTCTAAGAAGTCGGCCTTGGAATCTCTCCGGGCCTGGGTGGCTGGGTTTGGAAGGAATGTTCCGTCGGGGAAGCCCTACGCCCTCGACGCTTGAGGTTGAGGACCTGCTCTACCCCGCGCACGGGTGGCGGCGCAGTGCCAGAAGATCTTGCCACCCCATCATCCAGCAGATCCGGGATGCGACCCAGCCACCCCAAGTGGATATTCTTTATTCAGAAGTCTCAGAGGACGTCGCCGCCTTGAACTTAGACCTGGAACCGATGGCTGTTGAACAGGACCTGGGGGTAAGTAGCGAGGTAAGTGAGGTTGGGGCGGCGCCCCCTTTTTTGACTCCCCAGCTTCATCATTGTCCTCTTTTTCAGGTTTTGGGAAGTCTTCCTCCTTGGGTGATAGGGCTCCATCAGCTATCCCCAAGTTGAAGTTGAAGACTTCATGGAAGGCGAAGGGCTATAAGTCCTTGTCATCCAAGAAAGCATCGCCCTTCCCCGTCGAAGGCTAAGGTCTCAGGACCTGTAGCCTCCGGGCAAGTCTAGTTCCTCCGGCAAAGGCGCGAGTAAGAGGGCATCAAAATCAAGCCCTCCTCGCCAACCTGCTTTGACGCGAGGCCCTTTGCAAAAGAGATGTTCCAAAGGTTCTCCGAGGACTTTAATGACAAATTTAACCAGATGTCCGAAAAGTTTGCCACATATGACAGTAAGGTCTCGGAGAAGTTTGCCAGTTATGACAACATGCTGGCGGGAATGAAGAACCCACCCCCAGCTGAACCACAGTATGTCATTCCCGATACTGCGGAACTCCCGCCTTCGATCCTGGTAACCCTTGGCGTTTAGCTCTCCGGGCCATCCAACATGATGGCAAACTAACCATTGAAGGTCTTGGCACGAGACGGTTGGAGGAGTTGGAGTTCTTCCCCGATCTCCTGCCCCCATATCCAGGTTTCGTAAGACTGACTGAGGAAGCTTGGATTCGTTCAGATAAGGTTCCTAGGGAGACTGTCATCATCCCTAGGGACCAAGCTCAGTCGGCTCTCCTGCGCACTCTGACGGAGTGGCAGGCAGACAACACAAAGTTGACTCCTTTCAAGGGCAACTTCACTATGTTTGCCCTGGGAGACAACTTACCACCCCTTGCTTGGACAAAGTCGCTCTGGCTACGGCCCGAGCGTGCTTTGATGGTAATCCGTTACCACAGCTAAGGAGACAGACCCCACCTCCCTGGTTTTCCCGGAAGTGACAAGTTCTGGATGGAGGCTCCGTCCACCTTCACGGTCGGGAAATTAGACCCCTCTGTGCTTCCTCACAGTTTAGCGAAGAAGCTCCCAAACTGCCGGAATCTTTGCTATTGAAGGCAGAGTTTGATGCCCGGACTAAGCTAGCCCGGTCCTTGAACTCCGTCTGCCTCACAGAAGCCACTGCCGTCTCCTGCTCGGACGAACCCATTTTTCCAGGTCTTGGCTAAGTCCCTGTTGGCTGGCTTTCAGTCTGACCTGTTTGAATTCATCATGGCCAGACTGGAATGTAGGAAGTTCATCTTTGCCGAACGCTTCTATCCGTCCACGAGCCTAACAGGCTCATAAAGAGCTCGATCTGGGGACCTAACCTCTTCCCAGAAGAAGAGGTTACAATGTCATGTCAGAGGCTACAAGGGCCAACCAGAGTCTGCGCTCTCGCTGGGGCATTTCTGCCTATAAACGCAAGACCCTGAATCTGGCGGTCCCCAGATCGAAAGGAGGCAAGCGTTTTAGGAGACATAAAGGCCCCACCAGCAGGCGGTAGTTCAAGCCGTCCCAGTCTCGGCAGCGACACAGTCCTCCACCTCAAAAGGCTCACCCCCAACAATATGTGCTGGTCCAACCAGCTCATTCCCCTGCTGCGCCCTCGTATGTTACTTCGCCAGCTTACAATCCCACCTACGAGGGCCGGGTTACTTTCACGGCCTTAACAGAATCGCAAGGGGGAAGAGGCAGGTCCCTTTCACAGAGGGAAGCCCAACACCACCCCAAGGGGAAAACCTGGACGTGGTAGAGGGAACAAACCCACTCCCTCCCACTGAGAAAAAACACAGGTAGGCGGTCGCCTGTTTTGGTTCAGGGACCAATGGACCTTCAGCCCTTGGGCACACAGCATTGTGTCCAAAGGCCTGGGTTGGAGTTGGATCAAAAACCTCCTCCTCCAAACAAGTTTTACCAACCACCCTCATCAATCCTACGGGATTATGTGGCAGAATTGCTCAACAAACGAGCAATAAAGAAAGTAAGGCACCTAAAATTTCAAGGCAGGTTATTCACTGTTCCCAAAAAGACTCAGATCAGCAAAGGGTGATCCTGGATCTGTCGCGTCTAAATCTCTACATAAAATGCGACAAATTTTCGCATGCTTACAATAGCCCAGGTACGGACTCTACTTCGGCGTGGAGCCGTCACCACCTCCATCGATCTTTCAGACGCTTACTATCACGTCCCGATTGCGCGGAACTTCTCTCAGTTCCTCGGTTTCAGACTCGGGAATCAAGCCTACTCCTTCAAGGTCATGCCCTTCGGTCTAAACATTGCGCCCAGGATATTCACAAAGCTGGCGGACACGGTAGTTCAACAACTCCGGTCCCGAGGGATATCCCTAGCAGCATACCTGGACGATTGGATAATTTGGGCACCAACAGTTCTGGAGTGTCAGAAGGCTACGACCATAGTCATCAACTTCCTGGAATCGCTAGGTTTTCAACTGAACAGACAAAAGTCCCGCCTGACTCGGAGTCCCGGTTTCAGTGGCTGGGCCTGCAATGGGATCTGTCTCTCACACGTTATCCTCCCATCTCCCAAGAGAAAGGAGATAGCATCTCTCACCAGAAAGATTCTCAAAATCAATCAGCATCCCGCCGATCCCAAGAAAGGGTCCTTGGGTCCTTCAATTTGCCTCAGTGACAGACCTGCTCTTAAAAGCGAAACTCAAAGACATAAACAGAGTATGGAGGAGTCGAGCCAATGTCAAGCTCAGAGACAGGGTCTCCTCCATCCCTCGAATATTGAAAACAAGACTGCGGCCTTGGACCTCTGTCAAGGGCCTGTCAAAACAGTTCCGCTTCAGTTTCCCCCTCCGGCATTAGTTATCCATACAGACGCTTCCCTAAGCGGCTGGGGGATATTCCCCAAAACAAAAAGTACAGGGAACTTGGTCCACAATGTTTCAACAGTTCCATATAAACACCCTGGAAGCTATGGCAGTCTTTCTGACTTTAAAGAAAATCCGCCCCCCCAACCGGATTCATATCAGGTTGGTATTGGACAGCGCAGTGGTAGTTCATTGCATCAACAGGGGCGGCTCCAAATCAGGTCGAGTAAACCAAGTAATGGTTGCCATCTTCTCCCTGGCGAACAAGCACGGCTGGCACCTGTCAGCCACCCACCTAAAGCGGGGTGCGGAACGTGGTGGCGGACTCCCTGTCCAGGATGACTCCGTTGGAGACGGAGTGGTCCCTGGACACGGAATCTTTCAAAATGGATTTGCCGCCAGGTTCCGGGTCTCCAAGTGGATCTGTTCGCGACAGAAAGCAACTTCAAGCTCCCCTGTTATGTGGCCCCCAACCTGGACCCTCAGGCATACGCCACGGATGCAATGACAATAGATTGGAACAAATGGGAGAAAATTTATCTGTTCCCTCCAATAAATTTACTGCTGAAAGTATTGCACAAACTCAGGACATTCAAAGGTCAACTGGCCCTAGTAGCCCCTACTGGGCCGAAGAGCAATTGGTTCCCTCTTCTTCAGGAACTGGGACTGCGGAGTCTTCGATTCCCAAGCCCATACTGACCCAGACAGTACAAACCAAGACTGTGTCAGCTTCCTCAAGAATTCAGAATGCCCTAGTTTTATGGACTTTATAAAATTCGCAGCCCAAAAAGGAGCAAACATTGACCCTGTCAACACTCTGTTTCTTGAGTCAGATAAAAGAGATTCTACTCTTAGACAGTATGACTCAGCAGTCAAAAATTAGCCTCCTTCCTAAAAGCATCTGAAGCCAAAATTATGACAGCTAATTTAGGAGTCTCTTTCTTTAGATCATTGTTTGAGAAAGGCCTTGCTCCAGCCACTATTACCACAACCAAGTCAGCCCTAAAGAAAGTATTCCTGTTCGGCTTTAAAATCGACCTTACAGACTCCTATTTTTCATCCATTCCCAGAGCATGCGCTCGTCTGAGACCAGTATCACGCCCACATTCCGTTACGTGGTTTCTCAATGACGTCCTTAAGTTAGCATCAGAGATAGATAACTTTCATTGCTCTTATCAGGATCTGTTAAGAAAACCTTATTTCTGATTAGCTTGGCCTCAGGTGCTAGAATCTCAGAGCTGTCAGCTCTCACTAGAGGTGATAATTTTGTGAACTTCCTCCCTTCTGGAGAGGTCCTCCTTTCCCTGATCCTAAATTCTTAGCTAAAAACGAAGACCCACAAGACAGGTGGTCTCCTTGGAAGGTGGTGCCCCTTCCACAAGACCAGTCTTTATGTCCAGTTTATACACTTAAATCTTACCTTTTAAGAACTCCACAGAGTAAGTCGGGTCCTCTTTTTATCAGGGAGAAAGGTGGTACTCTTTCACTGAATGCTATAAGACAACAAATTCTATATTTTATTAAACAAGCCAACCCAGATTCAGTTCCTAAGGTTCATGATATTCGAGCAGTTGCTACTTCCATTAATTACTTTCATAATATGGATTTCTCAGAGTTGACTAAATATACGGGTTGGAAATCACCCCTAGTGTTTAAACGCCACTATCTAAAAACGCTCGAAGCCCTGAAATTTTCTACCATAGCTGTGGGAAGTGTCATCTCCCCACCTTAACCAATCATATCCTTTTCCTCCTTTCCCCCCCCGCCCGCCTGCCTCATTTGCTTCTCTGCTTGTCCTCTTGGTTGATTATGCCTCACTGCCTTGCTCCTCATATTGATGTATTTTGTCTTTGTTGAGTGGAAACTGTAATCTGATGTGTTACCATAATTGTTTTCTTGTGGGGTACTGGGCGGTTTTTATTTGCACCATGTACCCCAGATATCTGTATATACACTGTATGTTTTAATTGCATTTTGGTTGATCTCTTATGTGTTTAACTTAAGTTTATGTGTATAGTTTTAAGACTGTATATACCATTTATTGTATACGCCATTGTACCTATCCAATTTCATGTAATTTTGTTCTTTTAAGTAATTTTGCTTTTGGGGATCCCTTTCCCCGTCATGCCGGGGACCTCCCTTGTCTTTCTAGTCTTAAGTCTTTGATGTACCCTAGGTTTAGTGTTTTTCTCACATGTAAGAGATTCCCTCATTAAACTGCTTTTGTGATTTATGTTTTTTTCTTCAGATTACCCAGTTTCCTCGTAGTTTGCAGCCTTGGCATGATTCTCTGTCACTATTTCACCGGCTGACACGGGACTGAACTCAGAAAAGGGATTTTGACAAAGGAAAAATCTATTTCTGAGGAAGGTCCCGTGTCACCCGGTGACCCTCCCTGACTCACCTATGGCTCCCCCCCCCCTTTTCTTGCACATGCCAAGTCTGGGGTTAGTGCTAGCATGGAATGAGGTAGGTGGCGCTGGTGTCGCCGTCCTGGCGGGTGTTGAGTGTGGGGGCTGTAACGGCTCACCGCTCTGTTCCGGGGGTTTTGATAAGGAGAGATCTTTCGAGTAGGTTTCCGTGGTAGTGGTATTTCACTCACCCTTCTTTATACCGACGCCTTCCTAGAAGACGCTCGACTGGGGTAGTAACCCCAGCTTTCCTGAAAGCTCTTTTTCTCTGGTATATCTAGCATTTTATACCTAGAAATTCGTGCTGTAATGGAATTTCACTGGCTGACACGGGACCTTCCTCAGAAATAGATTTTTCCTTTGTCAAAATCCCTTTTATATATACTTACCAAGTAATTACATTGCTATTAGTTTCACTTGCTCGGCAGTTAAAATTTTGAAATTCGTGGGTTGCGCTACTTTGCTTTGGTTAAGTGACTTGCCCTGCCCACTTTCGGGGAAAGAGAGGAACAACTAGTAAATGGGCTTCAATTTGTTCATGCCCTTATATTCATGCACAGGGAGGAGGGCGGGCTCTGATCATGTAATTATTTGGTAAGTGTATATAAAACTTTATTTTGTCATAAAAATGTAATTTTTATATAAGTAACTTACCAAGTAATTACATTGCTGATTCCCACATTGACAGGAGATAGGATGCATGAACATATTTACCACAAAACATTAATAATGGTAATGAATTTGAGAATAGACAAGATTGCTTGCATTAAAATAATGCCTGTTGAATCCTTACCTGATAAGCGAGCTGCTGCAGGAAGATACTGCCTCTGGATAGCACTCATCTTATTGTATAACGGAGTGGTGGTATAGCCGTGAGTTGCCTACTGTTTCAGTGGGTACCTTGCAGCAAAGGACAATTCCGATTGCTCACAAAGACAAAAAGTTGCCCCTGCCCTGGGTGCAGTACAAAATAAATAACCAGAGAAAACATAATCACCAAAACCACAATAATAAAAAACCACTACCCAACCATAAAAGAACTGGAGGGTACTCCGGGCACATCGTACCCCCGGGCTCCCCTAAAAATTCAACACCCTTGAATCAAGGCAAAGATTGATAGGAAGGATTGCTTCCTACAATTCCTTCCCCAACACCACGCCAGCCACTGAAAACGGACCCAATGTACTGCAGTTATTATATATAGTTTTGATTTCCTTTAAATAATGCGAAGCAAAAATCAACTGACACTTCCAAAAAGCAGCTTGCAGTATGGAAGAGAGAGACAAATTATGGTTGAAAGCTAAAGAAGTTGCTACTGCTCTGATTTCATGTGCCTTCATTCTACACAAGGAAAAAACCTCATCTCCAATAACGGAATGAGCATCTGAAATGAGATTTCTGAGGAAGAATGCCAGGGCATTCTTCGACAGTGGGCGCAATGGTTTCTTAACTGAACACCATAAAGCACTAGATGATCCACGTACTCCTTTTGTTCTGTGAAGGTAATACTTTAAAGCCCTTACAGGACACAAAACTCTCTCTTTCTCATCTGGGCCAACAACCTCTGACAAGCTTTTAATGGTGAAAGAAGGTGGCCACAGTTTGGACAAAGATTCATTTTTGGCCAGAAACCCCAGGGAAAAGGAGCAAACAGCATTCCCTCGAGAGAATTGCACGGATCTCACTGATCTGTTTAGCCGTCGCCAAGGCTACTAGAAACAGGGTCTTCCTTCCAAGGAACTACCTCTTTCTGTTTTGTGGTATCAAACGACTTGATAAGGTCTGACAAATCGTGATCAGAAGAGAGGTCTAACCCTCTATGCCAGAAAACTGAGCCTAACATGGCCCTGTACCTCTTGATCGTAGTCAAAGAAAGGCCTCTATTAGTCTTCAAATATAGCAGGAAATCTGCTATTTCTGCCACAGATGTTTGAGAAGAGGAAACTCTGTGGGACTAGCACCAAGCTCAAAATATTGCCCACTTAGCTTGATATACTCTGTCAGAGGATTCACATCTGCATTTGGCAATAGCTTGCAAAGCTGATTTTGAAAAACCTTTCTTTCGAAGGAGTTCCCTGAAAGTTTGTACCTGTAAGGGCCAGAGTAGACAACCCCTGATGAAACTGCCAAAAGTGGGGTTGTTTGAGTAGATGATGCTTTTGAGGTAGCAGTCTTGGGAAGTCTGATAGTAGTTCAAGATGGTCTGGAAACCACTCCTTCATTGGCCTAAATGGTGCTATTAGGATCACTGAGAAATTCAGGCTGGGGTTCTTGCAATGAGCTTAGAACTTCGTATCTATTACTAAGTGATACATGTTCAATTGGAGGAAAGGATGAGGGGGAGCATCTCCTCTTTTGGTGCTTTTGCTCTTCAGTCTCCATTAAATCGGGCAGAGACTCTGCCTGAGACAATTCCAAGGTGGTTGGGTTAAGTGTCATCTTATCCTCCTTGGAGGCTTGTGCTCTTGCCTCAACAGGCCGAGCACCTGACCCAGATGGCTGGGCCACTACCACAGGGGTTGATGCACCTGCTACATTAGAGGGTGCTGCCACTGCACCCCCTGTGGTAGATAGGGGGTGTGGCTTAAGAACTTGAGCATAGCTCCTAGGTTGTTGTCCTAATTGTCTTTTTGCAAAAGCAATACTGATATGCTCTGCACTGGCTTTATTTAGTGCAGACAGTTCAAATTTGTAAATTTCACAATTTTTGTTATTAGATTTATGTTCCAGTTGACAATTAACACATTTTGTTTTTCTATTACAGTCATCATCATGATGGACACCAGAGCAATTTATACAAATTTTAGCATTTTCGCAGTTTTTTTATTAATGGCCAAACTTAATGATAGCACTGCATTGGTCTTTGCTGGAAAGGACGTACTCTTTATTTTCAAATATGACATGAGAAAGTACTTCAGAGTATACAAAGGTTAAAATGATCATGTTGGCAATAGCTGCCTTTTTCACTCTCCAAACTGGACTGGGGCACATTTCTGTAATTTCTTCTTCTGTCATGTCGTATAGGTCTTTATCAAATAATACTCCTCTCTCATAGCTAAAGCCTAAGTGGGGCTTGATCTTCGTAATCATTTCATCATTTTCAATGTCCAGCAGGGTCAGCATATATGCTTGGGTTGTGGATTTGGCATGAATAAGATGGTGTTCTTCCCAAAATGAGAAATATCACCGCTCTTATTCCTCCCACCTTTTTCTGGAGAAAGCTAAAAAATTTGTAGTAGTTATAATTTTCCTCCTTGGCTGAAGCTACCAGTCACATACTTTCTCTCTGGTTTATCCTGAGCCCATTTAGATGGCACATAAACGTCTAAGTCTTTGGGGACTTTGTCTGTTAAAGGTCCTGTTACTGTAGCCTGACCTATTTGTATTTTGTATAGCACTTATCATACTACTAGCCTTTAGAGCCTCATCATGGCTACTAAAGGTAACCCAAGCTTCCCATTTTGATTCAACATCAATAGAGGTCATCCTGATTTCTACAACAGTTCCAATGATTTCAAAGCTGTCAAGATCATTTCATAATCACAGCTGACTGGTAAGTTTTCAACATGGAGCATTCTCAAATTTTTCACACAACCTGGCTGTGTTGAGGAGTTAATTTTCGATGAAGATTTCTTAGAGAAGTCCATGTCCTTGCTCGAAGTCGTCATCAATAAAGGACGGCTAGAGGGTTCAGGGAAGGGGAAGTCAGGAGGGGGATCAGGAGATTTATTACTACCTGTACTGCTATTTGTCAATTCATTTTTGGAGAAGCTATCACTATTTGGAGAACTTTCAATCTCCAAGGTGGGTGCACAGGTTGTCATCTGTGCCAGAATAGCACCATCATAGGGCCCAGGGCTACTCAAATCCTTATAACATCTAGACATAAAGATTAGAGAGGGGAAAAAAATAAAATAAACCTAAAAACCTTAAAAAGATATCATCAGCCTTTCATGAGGTTTATTCTTCCACCAATGGCACAAGTGAGAACCAACTCCCAAATGTCCGCCCCCTTCCATAACCCACATGGCACAACATGATTAGAGTGGCCCAAGTGTAAGACTAACCCTCTTGCTAGGACTGAGAGTATTACAAGAATACAATCATCCCCACCCTAATCATGTTACAGGGATAGAATGCTGAGAATCCTATCCCCAGAACCAGACCCCCCTGGAATCCGTGGTCCAGCCCTAAAGAATAGTTCCCCCTTTGAGATATTAATCTGATATCTCTCAGGTTCGAACATCATCGGGTAGTTGATGAGTCTACCACAGTTCCCACTATTTAGCTTCAGATATAAACCCAATCCCAGCTATGATATCTTTCCTTATTTATCAGGTCCAATAAATTTTACAAAAAGTGGAAAATTCCACAAAATTAGTCCAAATAAATATATCATCATATATGAGACTCTTGGACTCAAACCCAGGGACAAATTCCTGGGGTTCAAGAGCGCCCCTCACCACATCAAGGTGGTCCCACATCAAGGGGGTGGGGGCAGCTTAGAAGAGTCCAACAACTATGTCTCCATCAGGAAAGTGGATGAAGGCGAGGAGGGCGCTACAGGAGAAAAGAAGCTCGGAAAGGTAGCTAACAGGTACCTTAGCAACGATGTGTAGGCGGAAGGATTAGCGTCCTGTACAAGTGCATCTTCTTCATCGTCAGAAGACACAGGCGACAAAGCCAAATCTGTGGGCTGGGAAGCTGAAGGAGCCTTTTTCAGCAGGCTCAAAGTACTGTCCAGCTTGATCTGGATAGGGTCCACTGCAGAAGGCAACTGTGTACTAACCGAAGGCTGAAGCAGGTTAGACGGAGAAGCAGGAGAATCACCAATGACTGCTTGTATTCCAACATGAACAGAAGTAAGAGAAGCATCAACAGCAGTAGAAAGGCGCTTGGCCAAACGCGGGCGCTTTGTAACAGTTGGGTCCCCAGGAGACAGAGTGTTCGGTCAACAACTGGCACTTGGGTGCTCTATGGCACTGAAGAGAAGACAGGCGCTTGGAAACTGAAGAAAGCCTGGACGCTAATGGGTGCTTATACGCCTTCGGGCGTTCAGGTGATGTCTGCCATTTGGTAACAACAGGGGCTTCTGTCACTACAGGCAGTCCCCAGTTATCGGCGGGGTTCCGTTTCTGAGTGTGTGATGATAACCAAAAATCGCTGCTAACCGAAAATTGGTGAAAAGCGCCGATTTTCAGTTATCGGCGCCTCTGTTAAGCATATATCGGCGCCAGTACCCAATTATTGGCGCTGATAAGTGAAAATTGGCTATTTTCGGTGCCAAAAATTGCTGGTTTTCGTCGTTAGACAAGCTCCATAAAACCGGATCGCTGTTAACCGAGCCCGCCGTTAAAAGGGGACTGCCTGTACAGGGCGCTTGGGAGCCAAGGCAGACTCAGGCACTGGAGGACACTCAGGAGAAGACACTCTACGTGAAGCTGAGCATTTGCTAGATGATGAGCACTTAGAAGTCACATTCTGACCTTCCACTCCTGGAGGAACGGAAGAAAAACGCTCTGGGCTGTCCCAACTACTAACACGAAGGTCAGAGACTATCCAAAGTGTCCCAAGACTTCTTGCAAGGCACTGGAGAAGAATGCGAAGCACTGCTAGCACGTCTTTTCAGAGGATGTGACTCGTCCACGACGCGCCGCTGCTGCTTAGGAGAAGAATCCTCCTAACTAGAGGAAAGACAATGAACATCCAAAGAAACGCCTTTCCAGTGGCATTTGGCTGCAACCTAGGATTTAGCAACAGGCTCAACCAAGGGGGTGCCTACCTGAGGGCAAACCACACTAACCTCCCTTAGGCTACCAGTTTGATTCCTCCCAGGTTTAGGAGAATATGTCATTGACCTTTGCCTAGGAGAATCAGTGGGCCGGGCAGCCACCTCCTCCACCAACACTTCACTTGCATTGGGCACTACCGTGCGCTCCACTGACACAACACTAACACTGGGCGCTACAGAGCTCTCCAACTCACTCTTGTTATCCATAAGCACTTTAACAGATGAAGCTAACTGTGCGTTGGATTCGACAATCAACTCGAACCTTTTATCAGTCATTAACTCGAGGCTGGTCATGGGGTTGGGTTTGGAAGCGAGAGAGCCAGGTAAAGGAGAGGGTTGCACAGGAGAAGGGTTGGCGATGGGATTAATAGAAATCACAGGAACATCAATATCGATGTCAACATTATCAATATTCACAGAACTATGAGATTCCTGGTTAGCTAAAGATTTGCTGGTCTGCCTAGCAGTAGCCTTCGTCTTCTTATCCCTAGCCATTTTATTAAGTGATTTTACAGTCTTCCATTTTTCAAGTCCCAATGAACACATTCACTACATCTTAATTCTTATGAACACCCCTGTTCCCTGCAGCCTGTGCAGATCGTATGAGAGTTATATGATTCCTTGGTCAAACGAGTAATGCAGCCTTTGCTGCAATACTTAAAGCTAGACAAACTTGAGTCTGACATTACATAAACCAAGTCAGCTAAAAACAAAATCAGGATAAGTCAAATCAATTAATGTCACAATTAAAATTCTAAAAGAACCTAACACTAACTAAATGTTCTGTAACAGCTACCAAGTCAGAATACTTCACCAAACGATGAAATACAACAGGAAAAGATGAATTCCAAAAATCAACAAGCTGCTGCTATGTACAGCCAAATACAACTGGAAAAAACGAATTCCAAAAATCAGTAAGCTGCTGCTAACAACTGGTGTACAGCCATCTGCCAGCAGAAACAATTGAAGCCCATATGCTAGTTGTTCCTCTCTTTCCCCGAAAGTTGGCAGGGCATAGGAAAAACAAAATAGCATGACCAGCGAATTTCAAAATTTTAGCTGCCGAGCGAGTGAAATTAATAGCAATGTAATTACTTGGAAAGTTACTTATATAAAAGCTAACTTCCAAACATGCAGTTAATCCTCTCTTATTTGCTTCTTCCATGCCCACACTGTGCCTTAAGGACATAAAATCACAAAAGTAGGTAATACTGTTTGCTATGTAAATAGCTCAACACTATACACAGGTTGATTGCTTTAGTACGGTGTCATGAGTTGACTGGTATTATGGTTGGGAAAGGGGTAATAGTCCCATGACTCTGGCATGGGTGAAAGGAAATCAACATGCTGAACTGCCCTTAGTCCTGTGGCTATTCTTGCTAATGAAGAGTGTTGGATATGAACTTTAGAGCTATCTGCTCTTGAAATGAATTTACTGATTTGCCCTATGCTTTACTTGGGCTCATTATTGTGTCTTTTGTGTATATTGATGGAACTGCTACCTGCCAAGCAGCTAAAGAAGGTTTTGCCCCTTAAGACTAACCTTGAGATATGAAAAAAACTACAAATTAGAGAACAAATATATTTAAAACCACATACAGCTTCGGATCATCGTGCTCCCTCTTCAGTGTAGAGACACTAGTTGGGTTTTAGTGTCTCCACACTAAAGAGGGAGCATGACTCTCCAAAACTGTATGTGGTTTTAAGTATACTGTATTTGTTCTCTAATTTAATTTTTTCTTTATTTCACAGTTTGATATTGATCTTTTGTTATCACTAAACTTGAGATTGGAGAATCCCAAGAAAGGATCATCCTAAATTCATGATTGCTCAGAGTATTATGTGCTGGAGACAGCCTTGCAAGAAAAGAAGATCACATGAAGGGCAGGCTGTGGTCACACACTAAAAAAGCTGGACAGCAGAACAGTAAATTTCTGTTGTTCTTGTTTTAGATTATGTTAGCGTAGTGGTATGAATATCAAAGCAGTAAAAGAAAATGTAAATCCGGGGGATCAATTGCAATCGTTGACCACACTTACCAGGTGATAAAAATGTTTTTAAAAATTCCTTAAAATAACAAATTTTTAAGTAATTCATATTTTTCCTAATATACAAACCTGAAGGTCTTTGCATAGGATTTAGCTTGCAAACATGAGCTGGAATGGCCATTTAACTTTCAAATAAGGTCGTTAACTACTGACAATAGGGGGGAAGCCCCGCCCACTCGGTCTGCACTCCACTTTGCTTTTCGGCCCAGGTACCGGAATGACGGGTGGCTGAGGTGGACTGTACATGTAAAGACCTTCAGGTTTGTATGTTAGAAAAAAAATTTACTTTAAAATTTGCTGTGTTCCTACACAAATACAAACCTTTGGTCTTTACATAGGAGACTTACCCACTGGAATGTGGAGTCCGGGTAAATCTCTGAACTGACTGGAAGTTCTACCCATATTCCCAGGAACTGAGGAAGGAATTCTGTACTTCTAGCATGTTGAACATATGGGATGTTCAACTGCCAGACTGCTGGGCATGAAAAATGAGTTTGTGCCATTATTTCAAAAAAGGCTTGGATGAACCCATAATGGCAGAGACAATAAAAGAGCTAATAAAAGTTTTATTGTCAACCCCTCTCTCACCTTCCTAGAGAGGGGGGGGGGACTTGCATCTAACAATCTACAATAGATTATAGACACGATACTCCATTATCTAGACTCACCTGCACGACATGCATGCCCAGCATGTGACGGCTTGCTACCTACCTCTCTGCCCTACGAGAGAGAAAAGTAAAAAGAGAAAAGGGAGAAAGGCAGTCACTCACACACATTCTCTCTCGCTTACCGAACACCTTAGATAAGATGTGACCTGTCCCTCTAGGGAAGCCGGGTGAGTTATACGACTTGTTGGGCAGCCACCATAGGACCCTAAGAAAATGTGTTCAAGGACCTGTGGGTAATGTCCCAGAGTTAAAAAGATGTGAATGTGTTTGTTGGGGACACACCCCTGCCCGTAACACCTGTAGAACCGACATATTCTTCCGGAATGTGAGGGACGGACTGATGCCACTAACATCGTGAGCTCTAGCCCGGATTGTACTCCTGTCTACCTCATCAGACAAAGAGTACACCCACTTGATTGTCTCACAAAGCCAGAGAGAGATTGTGTTCTTGGAAACCTCTTTCTTAGTTGAGCCAGTTCAGTACTAACAAAAAGTCGTTGACACTCAGCCCTGTGATGCCAAGTCCTTGTATGACAGTACCGCAGCACCCTAACTGGACACAGTAGCATCTTGTCTCGATTACCAACAACAAAGTCCTCTAGGGAGGGGATCGAAAAGGACTTGAATCTGACGTCAGGGACCAACAGATTCTGAATCTTCACTACAAATTCCAGGACAAACTTGAGCGTAACAGACCCTCATCCCCTCGAGGGCAAGCAAGAAAACAGTCTTAAAGATCAGATCCCTGTCTGATGACTCTCATAAAGGTTTGTAACGTGCATGAGTCAGGCCCCTCAAGACGAGAGTTACATCCCACTCAGGAGGCCTGAGTTCCCTGAGTGGGCAAGACTGCTCGAAGCTTCTCAAAAGCATGGAGATCTCCCACAAGGATGAGAGATCTACCCCCTTCAAACAAAGGACTTGGCCAAGGGCAGCTCTATAGCCCTTTATGGCTGAAACAGAGAGAAGCTTCTCCTGACGAAGAAAGACGGAAAAGTCCGCTACCTGCAGAGGAGCAGGTCTGACTGGAGAGATACCCCGTTGACAACACCAACCACAGAAGACAGCCCATTTCTGAGAGAAAAGCCTCTTGCTTGCAAGAGATGAAGGTTAGTCTCCAGGAATGAAGAGCCAGCCTTTCTTCCGCCTGGTGATACCTCTCTACATGCGACTTGGAACAGCAGGTTGTGCCATGGGGGAATCTCTCTCTCTGTCATCCTGAGAACTGGGATGATCATGACTCTGTTGATCACTTGATGAATCAGGCAAAATGGAGGGAAGGTGTAGGCCCCTAGATTGTCCCATGGGTGCTGGAAGGCATCTTCCACTGCTGCCTATGGGTCCAGCACAATTGAGCAAAACATCGGCAACTTCCTGTCGTACCGGGTTGGGAATAGCACTAGCATTGGGAGGACCCAAAAAGAAAAAGAATGAAAACAAATGGCAGTAGGAAAGAGAGTGCACGAAGATGTCTGAATGCGATGGTGGCCAAAAGCAAAGTGGAGTGCAGACCAACAAATGGGCGGGACTTCCCCCCCTACAGTCAGTAGTTAATGACCTTATTTGAAAGTTAAACTGCCATTCCAGATCACGTTCATAGGCTAATTCCTATGTAAAGACCGAAGGTCTGTGTTTGTGTAGGAACAAATAATATTTATGTGTTTTCCTTCACCTGCAATTGGATTATGCATGCCAATTGGATGCCACAGACATTCACTCTCTTTTTACAAAGCATATTAGAAATGAAAACAAATCGATGTAGTAAAACTAGCATCTTCCTGCCACTTCAAATTCTCCTTTTTCATGTATCATGTGGTTAAATTTATTTATAGAAAAAGTGGTTATAGATATTTTTCTACCCCCATGTTACATGGCATCCACATACCTTATGGACTTGACTGCAACACTTTTGTTATGCATACAATGAAAAATAACTAATTCCAAAATAGAAAAAGGGCTGTATAAATTATAAAATGAAAATGTGGCCAGGAAAAGTTTACAGAATGCTTATGAAATACATGTATCCAAACAGGTTTTAATGCTACTATGAAGTACAAAATTAATGATATGAATACATATAAGCCAATTAGTAACCAAAGAATAGCAAACATGACAGCAACAGGATGAGAACCAGTAGCAAAAACAGAAAACCATGGAAAAAACCCTAAATGAAGACCTAGACCAGACGAAAATTCTGTCAGAGAGAGCACAAAACTGAAGGCAGTGGAGAGATCTAGTTTATTTCTGACCTGTACATGAAAAACAAGAAGTAAAAATGATAATGAATAAAATGATGATAATGACTTGAATGTAACTGAACAGCTAGCCGATGTAATGAGTGTCTGGACAGTTTCATCAACAAGAATTGCATTTCTGTAAGCAGGTAATTATGAAAACTTCTTGGAACTTCGTATAAGTTCCAAGTTGCTTGTTTACAATGGAGCTTAAGGTTAAACTATGGACACGCAAGACAATCTGGTCATAATCTGAAGGAAACATATCCCATTCACTGTGTCATTTCTTAAGCCTATAAAATATTTGCACATTTAGTCAATTTAAAATCGGAACAACATCGCAATCTGCTAATTCGGGCAATGAAAGCTCATGGGTAAAGCTATAAGGGAGATTGTGAAGACTTGTTTAGAATCATTTTCCCCACTGCTCTCTGAAGCTTTTACTATTACTCAAACAGGAAAAGTTACCATGAAAATAATCTTTTTGCTACGGATTAAGCTAAGCTTTAGATAAAAATCTAAGGGTTCGCCTTATCTTCAGCTTCTGTATTTGCCTAGCCTCCGCTAGGCCCACAGCTAATAGAAAGAGGAATGAGGCTATATGCCTATAAAACATGAAATTATCTGGGGGAAACTCTCACCTGTGGCTGCTACACTGAGGCTGGAGAACAGCAACATTTTCTTGAGTATTTTTAGCCTCATCTCGCACCGCCCTTCCCTGCCGTCAGGCAATCAGCTGGCAGCTGCCAAAATAGATAGCACGTTTGTTTTGTTTTGGTGGAGTGTAGTAGTTTAGTTACTGCGTAGCGTTACCTCTATAACGGCTCATACATGCTCCGCTGTTATTTCCCCGGATAGTGTTCGGTGCTCTCTCTCTTTTTTCACCTCACCAGAACGCTACATTTTTAGATATCCTATTCAGCTTTTCTTGGTGGAGTAAAGTTACAGTAGCATTATTTCGGATCTATAATCAACGCAAACCTGGATAAGGGCAAAGAGAAACTGTATCTTAGTAAAACACTTGAGCTTTTGTTATGTTACACTGAGAGTCTACAGTGTGTCTACTGTAGAGGCTACTTTGAAAATGTTGAGACAAGGAATAAGCAATCACGGCAAATAAAACAGGGATGTATATTCATTATTATTATTTTCGAGGGAGACCCTCTCTGAGGCAAACTTAGTTAACCCTTTAACAGGCGCTACCAGAAATAATGCAAAAAGCGCTCTAGTATTTTGTAGTACAACCGAATCTAAAACACGTTTTACTCCAGTGAATTTTTTTTTAATTTTGCAAAAATGGGGTCATAGACCCCCACCCCAACGAAGTGTCCTCAACGGGACCACTGCCCAGTTCACAGGAAATCGTCTTTTGACAGCAGTATCCTGAACTGGATGTTTTGCCCGATTGGGATCAACTTTTTTAAGAAACTTTGATTACCTTTTATAGCATTTTAGCAACTTTTTTGGGGCTTATCTTCCATGTTCAATACTTTTACCTCTCATATTTATACCTTAGCAGGTTATTTTTTTTACATTATTCTTAATTTCCTAGCATTATTATATTAATATTTCAACTTTTTATGCATCATTTCATCATGTTTTAATAAATAAGACATAATAAAAATAAGGAAAACGAAAGTGAACTAATTTTTATACCTTTACTAGAAAAAAGTTACAAAAATACATATACATCAGAAAAAAACAGTCAAATAGTTCAATAAATCACTAGAAAATAATGTCCATATTCATATCGCAACACTATGATACTGCGCAAAACAGTTCCTGGCATCAGAAGTACACAGTGCCACATTGCAAAGGTTGCACATTCACTTGGACCTGAGGATATTCTTCTTGGTGGAACAGTTCTTACAAGTCTGTCTCATGGGGGTGAAGACCGGTACATGGAGAGTGGAGGTATCAGTCCTAACAGCTTCTGGCGCTTCTGTGACCTCTGACCTCTGGTTGGGAGCACCACTTTCCCAAGACTCCTGAGTAGCAGAGGTAGAAGGAGTGGGCGTTGAAGGAGTGTCATCTGACCTCCTCCTGGCATGAGAGAAGACTCTGGACTTCCTGTGCATCCTGCATTACCTGGAGATGGAGAGGCGAAAATTCTTCAGGTGCATGGGTTTCTCATTTAGCCTTGCAACATCCCTCTTGTAGACTAGCCAGGCATTGGCAATGGATACAGCAATGCAATATCTGAAGATCTTGAGTAGCCAGCGTCTTGTAAAGATGGATGAACATGTCACTCTTGTCAATGCCACCCATCTTACCATTGTATTGCTTTATCAAATCAGGTTATGGGACATCAACCTTCTCTTTGGCATCTCTATCATACCTCTTGACAGATGTCAAGGGTTCAACTCCTGCATCAGCGGACAGCATGTTGACTACTTTGTTGTCCTTCTGTAAGGTGTCAAAGAAACGAGCAGGTAAAAGTTACTGCTACTTTATTACAGATCCAGGCAGCTTATATTGCGGCCGACTGACGCCGGGCCGTGAGAGACAATGGAATTGACTGTGACCTGAGGTCGAAACAATAAACAATAATATGCAGTGAACGAGTACAAATTACAATACAAAACATACAGAGCTACAATATAGATACAGTCTTGATGCCTGTGAATGAAGAAACATGTGATACACAATGTGTGACATTCGTATAAATACCATAAAGTAAAAATGATTAAAATGCGTGACCTGGCACGTTTTAGGCGTGACTAATTGAGCTTGAAGAAAACGGGAAGTCACCAAAGAAAACAAGCTCAGCGGAGACTTAATTAATGGCGCCGAAACACTATCCTGGCGCCGATTTGGTGACTTTACAAATACTCCCAAGACGAGGGACGCGTCTGATTAATCCCTGTATCTGCTGGGACGCTGAAGGGTGCCGCGCTCCTTGAAGATAACTGAGGGGCCTCCCGCCTGTGAGGCTGCTGTTTGGGCGGTTCCTTCCTGGGGCGGCGCCTGCGGGGTGAGGGCGTGCTGGAGTGCGTTTGGGCAGAAGGGGTGCTGCGTCGCTGCCGGGACTCTCCGACAGGAAGGCGGGCTTTAGCCGGTCTATGGAAACCCAGTCGTTCTTGCCTGGGAGTGCCAGCTGAACGCCTTGCTGTTCCGCTCCAGCACGCGGAAGGGTCCCCTGTAGGGCTTAGTTAGTGGTGGACGGACGGCGTCGACTCTGACGAAGACGTGGGTGGCGGATGACAGCTGTGGCGGCATGAAGGTGGTTGCTTTGTCGATGTATGAGCGCCTGCAAGGCGAACTTGCCGCCACGTCGCGGAGCCTCTGCAGAGATGGGGAGTGGCGTTCATCCGTCACGAGCTCTCCCGGCACCACGAGGGGTTCCCATAGGTTTGTTCAGCTGCGGATGGGGTGCCGTCGGCTCTGGGGGCGGTCCTCAACCCGAGGAGGACCCACGGCAGCTGATGTTTCCAGTCCTCGGCGGTGCAGCGGGCCATGAGGGATGACTTTGGGACCTGTGGAACCGTTCAACCAGGCCGTTGGCCGCTGGGTTGTATGCGCTGTGGTGGTGTGGTGCGTGGTTCCCAGCAGTTGAGCCAGGGCAGACCACAACTCGGAGAGGAAAGCGGGCCCCTGTCGGTTGTGATGTGGTCCGGGGCGCCGGCGCTAACCCAACTGGAGAGCAGGGCCTCAGCGCACGCGCTGGCGGTGGCTTCTTGCATGGGTGTGGCTTCGGCCACCTCGTCAAACGGTCTACCACCGTGAGGAGGTATCTGGATCCGCCTGATGGGGAAGGGGCCCGACGACGTCGATGTGGATGTGGCCGAAGAGGCGCCTGGCTGTGGGAACTCGCCTACCCCGACTGCGTGTGACGACCCACTTTACTGGTCTGGCACTGCAGGCACTGTTTTGCCCAGGCTGTGGCGTCCTTTGCACCCGTGCCAGACGAACTTTTTGAGAGCAGTTTGGCCGTGGTCCTGCCGGAGGGGTGTGAGAGGCCGTGAATGATGTCGAATACCTGGCGGCGGCGTGAGGCTGGAACCAAAGGGCGGGGCTGGCCTGTGCTGATGTCACAGAGCAGGCTGGGGCCTCCGGGGCGAAGGTCACGTCCCGCCACTTGAGGGATGTGATGGCGGTGCGGTATGCTGGGGTTTCTGGGTCAGTGGCCTGTTCTCTGGCAAGGTCCTGGTAATCTACACCAAGCTGCACTGCGTTCAACTCGACTCTGGAGAGGGCGTCTGCTACGGGATTTTTCTTGCCGGGAGGTACCTGACGGAACAGGTAAATTCGGCTATGGCTGAGAGGTGGCGCTGCTGTCTGGAAGACCATGCGTCCCCTGCTTCGTGAAGGCATGAACCAGTGGCTGGTGGTCTGTGAAGATTGTGAAGGGCGTCCTCCAGGAGGAACTTGAAGTGCCGAACTGCGCGGTACATCGCGCAGAGTTCCCTGTCGAAGGTGCTGTAGCGGGACTCTGCGGGACTGAACTTCTTGCTGAAGAAGGCGATGGGCTGGGGGCGCCGTTGATGATTTGCTCCAGAACAGCACCGCAGGCAACGTTACTGGCGTCTGTCGTCAGCTGGAGGGGAGCCTTGGGATCCTGGTGTGCCAAGGCGGTTGCCTTGGTGAGGGCGGCCTTTCGTCAGGGCGCCTTCGTCAGGAAAAGGCCTGCTGCTGGCTGGGTCCCCAAGACAGGGACTTGGTTGACCTTTAGGACTTCCGTCAGGGGGCCGTGGTGTGCGCGATCCCGGGGATGAACCGCCTGTAGAAGTTTACCATCCCAAGGAACTCCTGGACGGCCTTGATGGAGGTGGGTGTCGGGAACTTGCTGCGGCTGCCACTTTCGATGTAAGAGGGCGGACGCCTGTCGGAGACACCTCGTGACCCAGGAATTCTGCTTTCTGGACGCCGAAGGTACACTTGTCGAAACGGACGACGAGGCCGTTTTCTTGGAGGCGCTGGAGGACTGCTTTGATGCGCCTCTGGTGTTCGCTGTGAGACCTGGAAAATATGAGAATGTCGTCGACGTAGCAGACGCAGAATTTTAGGTCCCCAGGATGCTGTCCATGAGCCGCTGGAAGGTGGCCCCGGCGTTCCTCAGCCCGAAGGTGGAGAAGGCGAACACATAGGACCCGGGAAGGGCGTGATGATGGCTGTCTTTGGTATGTCCTCTGGCGCAACAGGTACCTGGAAATAAGATTTAAGAAGGTCCAATTTAGTGAATATTTTGGCCCCGTGAAAGGAGGCCATGAGGTCTTGCATATAGGGTAGAGGGTAGTGGTCGGGCTCTGTTGCAATGTTGAGCCGCCTGTAGTCGCCGCAGGGTCTCCAGGAGCCGTCCGGTTTCTGCACCATGTGGAGGGGGAGGCCCATGGACTGGAGGCTTTCCTGCAGATGCCCATCTGTTCCATCTCCTTGCGAATGCTTTTTTTCGCCTCCTGAAGGCGCTGAGGGGGAAGCCTGCGGAACTTCGCGATGTCGGGGCCCTTTAGTCACTATATGGTGGTATATGCCGTGCTTGGCTGGGGCCCGGGGACTTGGCGGCTCGGGCTTAAATACCTCAGGGAACTCCGACAGAAGGTGTGCATACTGGTGGGGGCGACGGCGCTGATGGTGGGTCTGGGTCCCGCCGTTAACGGGAGAGACCGGCAGGAGTCGGTATCGAGGAGGCGCTTTGCGCCCCACGTCGACTAGCAGGCCGAAGTGCGCCAGAAAATCGGCCCCCAGGAGTGGGGTTCCTACGTCCGCGACGATGAAGTCCCAGGAGTAACTCTGGCCAAGGATGGAGATCGACAGGAGCCTGGTGCCGTAGGAGAGATGGGGTTCCGTTGGCGGCCGTCAGAAAGCGGCGGGTCTGGTGTCTGGTTGCGGTCCTCTGGATGCTGGGAAGACCGACTTAAAGGCTCCTGTGTCGACCAGCATCATCCTGCCGGAGACGGTGTCGCGGACGAAAAACCTACTGTTTTTGAGGCCCTGGGTTCTTCGGCTGCCATGGCGGCCTGTCCTGCTGGCCGCCGCCACCCCCGTTTTTTGAACGGTTGAACGAGCAGGGCAGCAGGCAGTTTCGGGCGTCCTTTCCGAACCACTTGTGGTAGCGACAGAAGCCCGGGGACCTCCGTCTGCTGTGGTTCGGTGGACGTCTGTTGGCGATGGCGTTGACGGGCTGCTCTACGTCCTCTTCAGGCTGGACGGAGCTGACCGGCTGTGTGGCCGGTTTTAGCCGCTGTGAAGCCTTGACGGAGTCTGTGAGGTGTTGTGCCGCCTCTATGAGGTCCTCGACAGGCATGGTGTAGGGGTGAGCGATCTGGTTGCGTACTTCCGGGAGGAGTTGGCGAAGGTAGATTTCCCGTGATGAAGCTTATCTCCTGCCGCTTGTTTGTGCCACCAAGTCTGGTATTGACAGGAGATCTACGACCATGCCCCAAGCGTCTCTTGGATTGAGGTCGTGGCGTGGATTATTGGCAAGGTCGATAGCACGGGCGGCCCGCTCGGCGATGGGCAGGGGAGCAAGCTTCGAGGAGGAACTTTTTGTGGTGCTGTATGTGAGGGTGTGTGTTTGGTACTCGCGAGATGAGTTTTCTGTACACGTCCTCCGGAAGGGCGTTGAGCACTGTGTCGGCCTGTAGGATTTCGTCCGTGAGGTCCGCGATTCTGAAGTGGCTCTCCACCCTGCGCAGCCACATCGATGGGTTCCCCTGCGTGGCGGCGGCAGCTTTACGGTGAGGGCGGCCAGCGATTGTGTTGCCCGGCCGTCGTGTGTTCGGGGCGCTGGTGTGGAGTTGCGGGAGGGCCTCGATGCGGGGGCGGGCGCGGCTGTGATGGGAGGTAGGTAAACCTCCGAGTCCGCGGGGTCCGCGTTTAACTGCATGAAGGAGGGGATATCGCGTCCATGCTCGCTCCTTTGACCCCTTACTGGAGTGGGGTTTTCGCGTCAGTACGCACTTTCGTGCGCCGTGTGGTTCCGCTAGTGGCGCTGGTGGGGTACGCCGACGAGAGTCAGCACGCTCAAACGCTGGTTACAGCGCCGTTTTTAGGCCGCTAAGAGCGTTTTGGAGAAATCCTGGAGCCAAGACTGAGTCGCCGTGTGAGTCCGCTAATGGCTCCGGGATACTCCGGGGTCACCACTGTAAGGTGTCAAAGAAACGAGCGGGTAAAAGTTACTGCTACTTTATTACAGATCCAGGCAGCTTATATTGCGGCCGACTGACGCCGGGCGTGAGAGACAATGGAATTGACTGTGACCTGAGGTCGAAACAATAAACAATAATATGCAGTGAACAGTACAAATTACAATACAAAACATACAGAGCTACAATATAGATACAGTCTTGATGCCTGTGAATGAAGAAACATGTGATACACAATGTGTGACATTCGTATAAATACCATAAAGTAAAAATGATTAAAATGCGTGACCTGGCACGTTTTAGGCGTGACTAATTGAGCTTGAAGAAAACGGGAAGTCACCAAAGAAAACAAGCTCAGCGGAGACTTAATTAATGGCACCGCCGAAACACTATCCTGGCGCCGATTTGGTGACTTTACACTTCCACTTCAATGCCAGAACACCATTACAGCTCCTGTAGTCCATGGTGCCTCGTTTGGCCTTCTTGCTGTTGAGCTGGGCAGTTGGTATGAGGCCAGGGTTTCCTGTCTTGTCTCCTGGCAGTGCCAACATAATTGGCACTGGTAGGTGTCCTCAGGTGCTCAACAAGACCAACGCTGGTGAAGAAGTTGTCTGCATACACACGTCTTGTTTGGGTGCTTGACTGTCCTGAGGAGGGTGGTGACCACTTTGGCAATCATGTTCATTTCCTCTTCTTCAGGCAACTGGACTGTGTGGGCCATAAAGGTGGTCTGTCCTTGATACATGAGTATATCATGAGTAATGCCATCTGTATTGGCCCCGCAGAAGAACTTGTAGTCCTATTTATCTGGCTTGTTACGGATATATTGGCAAAAATTTCCAGCCCTAGTTCCCTTACAGAGGCCACCATAACCTCATCTACACTTTGATGAGGTGTTTCAGGGATGCGCAGGAAGTTCTTCGTGATGGCAGTGATGACTGGCCTGACCTTGTAAAACCCGTCTTGAGTGGCAGTAATTTGCTGGTTATCACTGAAATGAATTCTTGCTCGCATGAGCTGAAACCTCTTCGAGGACATAAAGTCTGCCACTTGTGGCACCCTTGTGTTAGTGGCCCAGTAGTCCTCAATGAAAGCAGGTGGACCACGCCCATGTAGATCAAGATGCCGAGGAACATAAGCGTCTCTGATGTGTCAGTCTTGCAGGGCGTCCTGAGGTCGCTCTGCCTAGCATAAAGGTTAGTCTGATAGACTAGGTGCTCCACAAGCTCCATGCCAAAGAGATCACTGAAGTAGAGAAAAGGGGTAGGAATAGTCGACATTCCTGCATGTGCATAAGTTGGCAGTGGTGGGTTGCTGATGTCCTCCATCACCCAATTCCTTTGAACAGTGGCACCCTGGCTGCCAGTGCCAGCCTCCTCATCCTCCTCCTCATCTGCCCACTCCTCCTCTGCTACTGCTGCTGGTGGGGTGGCACAGCCAAGCTTGGCTACTGGAAAAAGAGAAAAAAATAAATGTCAATATCTATAAGAAACAGAAATGCAAAACATCTCTCTCTCTCTCTCTCTCTCTCTCTCTCTCTCTCTCTCTCTCTATCTATATATATATATATATATATATATATATATATATATATATATATATATATATATATATATATATATATATATGTATATATTTTTACAAATATTACTGCTGTTTGCCCTCGTAACTTTTGATTGTAAAAATATCAGCCTGACTGAGACCGGGAAAAGACGTTGTCTATATAGGTGCATCTTCAGTTCAAACCTTAACGTCCGTTGGAGAACGGGATAGGTAAGTTAGGCCTTTTACCCTATAGGAAAATTTCCCTATCAGCCTTAAGAATAGGTGGTCCTAAGGTCCCTTTTTCCTTCCTACCTGTCTCTTGGCGAATGTTTTTAACAAGAACGTGGACACCTGGGGTGACTGTTTTTGACCTAGGCCGGTCAGGGAACTTCAGAGAGACTGGAGCATTCGGAGAGACCACATGTCCGACGGGGCCTCTTCTCCCTTTCTTTGTCTATTATTATATTAGTGAAGTGAAGAAGCAATTGCGAAGACTCCGTTCGGCGGTGTTGGTGCCTACAACGTTCGTCCTAAAGGTAAAGTCGCTTTTTGTTCAAAACTTCGCCCATTCTTTATCTTTTTCTGTATTTCGCATTTCTTTGTTTCCTCCTTCATCCCCACTTACTGTATATGTGTTTACGAAGTCTAGATTAATCCTAATTATTATATTGTTAGCTTCAACCCGTTATTCCAGTAAAATACCTAGGATTTAGGGTAAGCAAAATCAGGTTAAATCTCGATGCTTTTTATGCCTAGCGTCCGAATGTTTGGAAGAACCGTTGCGTTTAAAATCAAATTCATCTCAAATATTTTGTTAAGGTTAATTACCCTTAACTGGCGACCTTTGGCTAATTAACGACTGTCTTTGAGGTTAACTTTTGGCTTCAAGTGGCAGGTTACGTGTAATCTTGGTTTGCAGGGCCATAAAAATTACGTAAATTGAATAATACATGATCAACCAAGACCCTCACACGTAACATTGGCGACCTTGCCAGGATCTAAAGTACATTTTAGAGGAAGAATCTGGAGAAAAGGAAATTAAAATTACATTAATTCCAAAAATAAAAGTCAGATATCGAACTCCATTTCATTCTTCCAAACAAGGAACGAGGCATAATAATAAGCAGTAAAGAGAATAGTTATAATAACAAGTGTAGTGAGAATTAGCTGTAGGTAAGAAGGGTGCGACTCGAGAGCAGAGCGTCATAATTTATAACGTTTAAGACAAGGACATTTACCGTGTTCGGATCGTGAATCAAGTCGTTCAAGTAACGAATTCAAAGGCCGAATCGCGGAGCCCGTTTCATGTACACAGTAATTTAGAAATCGCGTCGGCAATTCCGATCGTTATTGTTTGCATATAGCGGGAATCATTCAAAAACCGTGTCAGTGAAGTAGCAAACGAACTGAAATAGTAATTTTACAATAAAGGTACCGTTCAACAACGTAAATTTACGCAGGCAGACTAGCATTTCTCTTTTCATTCTTTTGTTTAATGTCCGGTGAGAATACGATAACAAAAGACACAAAGTTGTTGGTAATTTAGTTTTCCAACCGTAACGTAAAACACTATGCATGATTGGTATATTTAAAGTAAAATCTGGATACCTGCATTTGTTTTATGCGTTGTTTTGAATTTGGTTAAAAGGAAATACCCGCCATCTTGGATTCCTCCGCCGTGTTCGCAGTTTGTTTTGAATTTGTTTGAAATAGAGGACCGCCATTTTGGTGTTCCTTCGCAGAACAGAGGTTGTTTTGAAATTTAG
The DNA here is from genome assembly GCF_040412425.1 of Macrobrachium rosenbergii. NCBI lineage: Eukaryota > Metazoa > Arthropoda > Malacostraca > Decapoda > Palaemonidae > Macrobrachium > Macrobrachium rosenbergii. The sequence continues at coordinate 15,038,428 of NC_089795.1, read as the reverse complement.
GCCTAACGGGACTTTTCCGCCATCTTAAGACCTTGTTATTGTCATCCTGTTGTGACCAGACTCTGCCCCGCCACTCTTGGGTCATATATTTTTTTTTTTTTTCGTAGTGAACCCACCTCGCAATATCTTAGCTAGAAAAAACCAAAAGATAATTTAGGCAGGGAAAGATAGGCCTTAGTTAGGAGTAATAACAAGTTCTTATACAGATACCTGCTATAAAAATCATATAAAGAGAATTTAAAATTTTACGATAAACTTTTGTGACGCTGGCTCCCAGGAAAATTAAGATAATAAAGTAATCCCTAAGGAAGCCAAGACGACGCATCTATATAATTTTATTAAGATCCATGCCATTGTGCATGTATAAAATCTTTGTTTACATGTTCTCAAGCAGCAAGAAATTAGCTGATTGAAAATCTCTCTCTCTCTCTCTCTCTCTCTCTCTCTCTCTCATTCAAGTAAGCATTCCTAACCTAAGTGTACGTGACCCTCTTCAAAGAAAGAACGGCCAACACTAGGCTAATTAATTGAATACAATAAACCAAACAAAAGAAACACCTCTGTCCCACAATAGATGAGGACAAGTTAAGAGTAATTACAACCCAGTGATAAACTGTCGGTCACGAGTGAGGCCTGCTATCCAGACCGAAGCAAACAGTAGTTTTCACCCTCTGAAAAAAAAAGGGGCCAGCCCTGGGGCGGTACTGGGACCAGCCACTCACGAGGATCTTTAAAAAAAAAAAAAACCCAAATTCACTTTATTCCACAGTGCCAATAATTTGCAGCACTGTCATCACTTGAATAGCTTACTTCTCTCTCTCTCTCTCTCTCTCTCTCTCTCTCTCTCTCTTCTTTTTTACCTTCCCTTTCTCTCTCATTCGATTGTTGCACTCTGCAGGGGTGTAGAGTGCCTTTCCTCCCATATAGCCTAGTTGGACTCCAGTAGAGGGTCCCTAGGGAACACATTGGCACCATAAGTGCCACTAAAGAAAACAAAGGGAACACAGAAGAGAAAGTTCTTCTGAACCTAACCTGCACCAGTGCCTAGGGATACTGAGTGCCACCAGTGTGACCTGTACACGGCACACCCAAACTGGTGCCACCTTTTGAAAGGGTGTCACGTCATTTGAAGAGACACTTCCTCGCTGCCCAAGAAACGCCCAGTCGACCCGGTTAGACGCCCTTCCCACCAGAACCATGGCAGCAGAGCATTATAAAACTTTCCTGGGGCTGGGGACAGCGGCAGGTCTCACCTGCTGGAACTTACTACCTGGGTCAAGGAGCAAGTGGACGACTTGGCCAAGCGGGAGAAGGAAGAAAGACTCGAGCAGAGGAAGTATGAAGAAGAACGAAGGGTGTATGAAGCCGAGCAAAGGCAAAATGAAGAGGAAAGAGAAGAAAGAAGAAGACGGCATGAGTTAGCCTGCAAGGAAACTGAGTTAGCCCTAAAGAGAAGGAGCTCGAGCTTGAGAGAGCGAAAATGGAGAATGCAGAAGCTATGGCTAGCCATCAAGCCTCCAGTCCTACACCTGCTGCATCAAACGCTCCAATTTTGAGCATCAATTCCCTAGTCCCCAAGTGGACTGAGGACGAGCCAGAAGCATGGCTGGAGGAGATCGAGGCTCTTTTCGATAACTACAGCACCACGGAGACGGAGAGAGCCTTAATACTGGCCAAGCATATGGAGGAAAAGCCAAGGCAGCGCTTATCTCACTGGAAAAGAGCCAGAGAGGCAACATGGCGGAAGTTCGTAGAGTCATTACAAAGGCCTCGAAATAACCCCAGAAAAATGGAGACAACGGTTCCGAGGTCTTGCCAAGGAAGTCGGCTGGTCTTGGACAGAATGGGCATGTCACAAAACCCAGTCCGCACGCGCTGGTTCGACTCCTTGGCCTGCACGACGTTTGAGGATCTTTTCAATCGACCATGCTAGAAGACCTTTTCCAATGTGTGCCAGGGCCCTTGCTGTATATCTTAACGATAAACAGCCCTCCACACTTATGGAAGCTTGTCGCATGGCTGATTCGTGGAAACTTTCAATCAGTCGCGATAGCACCTCTCAGAAGCGAATCATCCCTCGGCCTGCCTCTCGAACTCCACTCGCCCAAGAATGGACTGCCTAGCAAGACCATATGCAACTATTGCAAGAAGGGGGCCACGCTGAAGCTGAGTGCCGATACAAACTCGGCACTAATAAGCAGCCTAACCCTACCAGCCAGAACTCCGCTCCCGATTCATCCGCTCAGCCCTCTCCTCCAACAGTTACTGCAGGCCACCGAGCCCATCCAAAAGGCCCGTGCAAATCCTGTGGGGCTGCTAGCCACTACAATGCTGGATCTCCGCCTGTCCACATCATGTCCCCACCACCAAATTTGTCAACCTAATCAGCACTTCATTTTCTGCTGCTGGTCCGCACCGGATCCTTTACCCGAGAGACTGGAAACCCAGTTCATCTCAGTGGCCCCTCTTCAGAGCACTAGCCTGCCCGTGACCCTTCCGGTCACAGTAGACACTAAAGGCAGATATTAGCCTGATCGCCAGGGCCCAAGTGCCAGCCGGTGCCATGGTTGATGAAGAAACCCGGTGGGAAATGAAGTGGATAGAGGGCCACACCATCACCGTTCCTACGGTCCAACTCCAGGTAATGACACCTGGGGCACGATACCCCACCGCCTTGGCGTGGTAGGTGGAATTCGGCCCGGAGTGGTCTTCTTGTTGGGTCGGGATCTTCTCTGCGAAGCCCGTTACCAACGCCACTCCGCAGCCACGTTACCTCCTCCACAGAGGCCACATGTAAAACTCTCAACCATGACAAACCTCCACCTTCCGCCCACCAAAGTGGTCCGCGGAAGGGGCACAACCCAAACTATTTCAGGCCTAGCCCTCTCCAATCGAAGGGCTGGCCCACCAAGAGGTCTTCCTCCGCGAAGAGAGATTCAGGAGGAGCAGTACCGCTGCAGGACGTGCAAGGGCAGACCACTCCACAAATTGGGAGGGCTGCCCAACCAAGCAACGCCCAGCGGACGCCCAACAAAACTCACCGAGAGGCTACGATCTCCTGCTGGGGCAGGAATCTCTGCCGCAGCCAAACCCAAGTCGTCCGAGAGGTATTGCACCTCGGACCCCTTGTCAGGCATGCCTGACCTCAACTGCTGCCAGTGCCACTTGCGAGCACTGAGCAGTGCCAGACTCCGTCCGCCACGGACGCTGAGCTACCAGTGGAAAAGGCCCCCATGCCGGGTCTAAATCATGAGGCTTAATCCTCCTCCGGGAGATTTAGGATTCCCCATGCAGCTGATCATTGCGACTGGAGAGCCTCCAGCACCCTTTGCAACCTTCTTCTTTGCAAAATTTGACCCCAGGGGAGGAACCCTGGAGGATCGAAATGGTACCCCTTCCTTGAAGACCAGGAACTGGCATCCTCGGATGCAGGAGTCGAGATCGCTCTCGCTCGGTTGTCGCAGCAGCCGGAGTAGGAGTCCTCCGCGCTTTGCAGTTGCCCCTGACTTGAATATTTCCGCTACCCTTCTGGCCTGTCCCGGAGTCGGTGCTCTCATCACCTGCTAGGCCAGCTACTGATAGGCCTTGGAGGAACCCGAAGAAGAAGAAGAAGGCGGAAGAGAGCCCAGTAGTTGCCGAGCTATACGCTCATCCTGGCACTAGTGCCCTCTCGGCACAGTGCCCTAACATCTAAGAGTGATCCTGGCCCCTTGCCCAGAGAAGGTAGCCAGTGTGATCTCTTCCTTTTACTTGTACCTAGCCTAGGCCACCTTAAAGTACAGTACATCAATTTAGTAGCCTTGTTCTTTCCACTTACCACCGAGCCGCAGTAATCATGTAAGTAGCCTAACTAATTTCAGTAATCTTAACTATTGTGAAACGAGCCACGATGCTCGTGACACGCATGGCCTAAGACCTCAGTGAGGCACCCATTTATCATATGAGGCAACCCTCATGAATTAACTAGTAAATTTTAATTGTATTAAACATAAACCATGTTGTAATTTAGTTAGAATATTAACTCTTATGTTGGTGCTACGGTCAGGTTAGGATAGGTTAGGCTAGGGAATATCATAGAATGTACCACTAGGCTAGGTCTAAAACACATCATGATTGTAGGAGGTAGCCAATAATAACCGTGAGCACCTTCCAGTACTATTAGAATTAGGTAAAGTAGTGAATATAGCTCATATCCTATCTAGGTTAGGTAGTTCTGTAGCTAGGTAGGCTAACCAGGACTAATCTGCTCAGGGGAAGGAGAGTAACCTCACGAGAGGCGAACAGCTTGCTTAGTATAGACCTTCACGCCCGAAAAGGGGTGAAGGCCCTCTTAAGGGGGAGCTTTTTACAAATATTACTGCTGTTCGCCCTCGTAACTTTTGATTGTAAAAATATCAGCCTGACTGAGACCGGGAAAAGACGTTGTCTATATAGGTGCGTCTTCAGTTCAAACCTTAACGTCCGTTGGAGAACGGGATAGGTAAGTTAGGCCTTTTACCCTATAGGAAAATTTCCCTATCAGCCTTAAGAATAGGTGGTCCTAAGGTCCCTTTTCCTTCCTACCTGTCTCTTGGCGAATGTTTTTAACAAGAACGTGGACACCTGGGGTGACTGTTTTTGACCTAGGCTGTCAGGGAACTTCAGAGACTGGAGCATTCGAGAGACCACATGTCCGACAGGGCCTCTTCTCCCTTTCTTTTGTCTATTATTATATTAGTGAAGTGAAGAAGCAATTGCGAAGACTCCTCAAATTGGTGTTGGTGCGCACAACGTTCATCCTAAGGTAAAGTCGCTTTTTGTTCAAAACTTCGCCCATTCTTTTATCCTTTTTCTGTATTTCGCATTTCTTTTGTTTCCTCCTTCATCCCCACTTACTGTATATGTGTTTACGAAGTCTAGATTAATCCTAATTATTATATTGTTAGCTTCAACCCCATTATTCCAGTAAAATACCTAGGATTTAGGTAAGCAAAATCAGGTTAAATCGATGCTTTTTTATGCCTAGCATCCGAATGTTTGGAAGAACCTGCTGCGTTTAAAATCAAATTCATCTCAAATATTTTGTTAAGGTTAATTACCCTTAACTGGCTGACCTTTGGCTAATTAACGACTGTCTTTGAGGTTAACTTTTGGCTTCAAGTGGCAGGTTACGTAATCTTGGTTTTGCAGGGCCAAAAATTACGTAAATTGAATAATACATGATCAACCAAGACCCTCACACATAATATATATATATATATATATATATATATATATATATATATATATATATATATATATATATATTTTTCCTGTGAAGAAAAGAGAAAAGGAACATTAGCATGAGTGCCACAAATAGGAAAAAATATTTACTTTTTCGTTTCTTCCTTGGAGGTGACACGAGGTTCTCCTCTTCAACAGCATCTTCAGCTAAAGCTGCTTCAACGTACTGTTGGTAGTCAGAGTCATTGTTGTCGTCATCGACATCAGTGTTCTCAAATTCTTCGTCACTGTCCTCATCACTATGATTGGGGTCACTTGGGAAAAAAACCTAACACCTGTGGCACCATAGAAGGTTCCAACCTGAAAAGAGAACAAAAGGAGTAATTGTTAGTTAGTAGTTTCAGCAAGCAAATGATCACAATAATTAAGTTATGAAGTCATAATGACTATAATATAATTAAAAATAATTATGATAATAAAAAATATTGCTGTACATATTTGGTGATCATTACTATATATATATATATATATATATATATATATATATATATATATATATATATATATATATATATATATATATATACATGCTATAATTATACTAAAATTATGCTAAAATTATGCTATAAGTAGTCAAAATAGATACTAATATTGAAATTTAGAAAAAATTTTGCCAAAATATCATCTATTTCATGGTTATTATTAATATATAGAACGCTTGAATGGCCTAAAATATCAATACAATAATCATGAATGCTATTAGAATCTTCCAGAACATTCAGTTTTTAAGAGGTGCAAAAAAAAAAACGAGCAGGTAAAAGAGAACTGCTAATTTATTCATGATCCAGGCGGTTTATATAGCGGCGGACTGGCGTCGAGCCGCGGAATACAATGGAAGCCTCAGTGACCTGAGGTCGATAATAAATGACAATAAATACAGCGATCGAGTACACTTTACAATGTGAAAATAGACAGAAGTGAAATTGGATACAATCTTGATGCCTGTGAAAGAAGAAACATACGATACACAATTGATAACAGGTAAACAAATATATACATAGTTTCAATGATTGAATTTACGTGACCTGGCACGTTAGGCGTGACTAATTGTAGAGGCAAAGAAAATGGGACGTCTCCACAGAAAACTTGCTCAGCAGAGACTTTACAAATGACTTTACAGATGAGACTTTACAGATGACTTTACAAATACTCCTCCCCCCCCAAAGACGTGGGTGACGTCTGATTAGTCGGCGTATCTGCTGGGGCGCTGAAGGGTGCCACAGCTGCGTGAGGACAGCGGGGAAATGCCCTTTGTGTGGGGGTGCCTGACTGCGGGTGTGGGTGGGCTTTTTCGAGGGCAGCTGCGTGCCCGCCCTTTACGAGGGCCTGGCGGCGGCGAAGGCTGACCAGGCGGAGGGTGCGATGCGGTGACGTCTGTGTCCTCCTCCAGGAGGGCGGGCTTGACCCGGTCTACTGACACCCAATCGTTCCTCCCGTGAAGTGTGAGCAGGAACGCCTTATTGTTCCGCTCCAGCATGCAGAAGGGTCCCCTGTAGGGCCTGGTCAGTGGTGGGCGGACGGTGTCATTCCCGACGAAGACATGGGTGGTGGAGGCCAGCCCGGGTGGCGTGAAGGTGGCTGACCTGTCTGTGTATGTCCGCCTGTAGGGGGCAAACTTGCCGACTATGACGCAAAGCCTCTGGACCGATGGGTTGTGACGATCCTCTGTCACAAGCTCGCCCGGGACCACGAGGGACTCGCCATAGGTTTTCTCAGCCGCGGACGGGGCGCCGTCGGCCCTGGGGCAGTTCTCAACCCGAGGAGGACCCTCGGCAGCAGGTGCTTCCAGTCCTCGGCAGTGCAGCGGGCCATAAGGGACGCCTTCAGGGACCTGTGAAACCGCTCGACCAAGCCATTGGCCACTGGGTTGTAGGCCGTGGTGGTGTGATGCATTGTCCCCAGCAGCCGAGCCAGGGCGGACCACAATTTGGACAGGAAGGTGGGACCCCTGTCGGTTGCGATGTGGTCTGGAACGCCGAAGCGGCTGACCCAACTGGAGAGCAGGGCCTTGGCACATGTGCTGGCGGTGGCTTATTGCATTGGCGTGGCTTTGGGCCACCGCATGGAGCGGTCTACCACCGACAGGAGGTATCTGGACCTGCCTGATGGGGGAAGGGGCCTGACGACGTCGATGTGACTGTGGCCAAAGCGTCGCTCTGGCTGCGGGAACTCGCCTACCCCGGACTCGGTGTGACGTCCCACCTTGCTGGTTTGGCACTGCAGGCACTGCCTTGCCCAGGTCCTCGCGTTCTTCTGCACTCTGTGCCAGACGAATTTCCCTGACAGCAGTTTGGCCGTCGTCCTGCCGGAGGGGTGTGAGAGGTCGTGGATGACGTCGAATACCTGGCGGCGGCAGGAGGCTGGCACCAGCGGGTGGGGCTGGCCGGTATTGACGTTGCAGAAGAGACTTGGGCGCCCGGGGGCGAGGGGCACGTCCCGCCACTTCAGGGACGTGATGGTGGTGCAGTAGGCTGGGGTCTCTGGGTCAGCGGCCTGTTCTTTGGCGAGGTCTTCGTAGTTGATCCCGAGCTGCACCGCATTTAGCTCGACTCTGGAGAGGGCGTCTGCCACAGGAGGTACTTGATGGAGCAGGTGAACTCGGTGATGGCCGAGAGATGCCGTTGGTGAAGGCATGTACCAGGAGGAACTTGAAGTGACGGACTGCACAGTACACTGCGCAGAGTTCCCTGTCGAAGGTGCTGTAGCGGGCCCCTGCGGGGTTGAACTTCTTGCTGAAGAAGGCGATGGGCTGGGGGTGCCGCCAATGACCTGCTCCAAGACAGCACCACAGGCGATGTTGCTGGCGTCCATCGTCAGCTGGAGGGGGGCGTTGGGATCCTGGTGGGCCAAGGCAGTTGCCTCGGCGAGGGCAGCCTTCATCAGGGAGAAGGCCTGCTGCTGGCTGGGTCCCCACAACAAGGACTTTGGTTGGCCTTTCAGAGTTTCCATCAGGGGAGCCGTGATGTGCGCGACCCCGGGGATGAACCTCCTGTAGTAGTTCACCATCCCGAGGAACTCTTGGACGGCCTTGACAGAGGTGGGGATGGGGAACCTGGTGACAGCTGCGACTTTGGATGTGAGCGGGCGGACACACCCCGGGGATACCTCGTGGCCCAGGAAATCGGCTTTTTGGACACCGAAGGTGCACTTGTCGAACCTTATGACGAGGTCGTTCTCCTGTAGGCGCTGCAGGACTGCCCGGATGTGTTTCTGGTGCTCACTGTGGGACCTGGAAAATATAAGGATATCATCTACGTAGCAGACGCAATACTTCAGGTCCCCCAGGATGCTGCCCATGAGCCGCTGGAAAGTTGCCCGGCATTCCTCAGGTCGAAGGTGGAGAAGGCAAACACGTAGGACCCGAAAGGCATGATGATGGCGGTCTTTGGTATGTCCTCTGGCGTGACTGGTACCTGAAAATAGGATTTCAAGAGATCCAACTTAGTGAATATTTTGGCCCCATGGAAGGAAGCCGTGAGGTCCTGCATGTTCGGCAGGGGGTAATGGTCAGGTTCCGTTGCGAGGTTAAGCCGCCTGTAGTTGCCGCAGGGTCTCCAGGAGCCATCCGGTTTCTGCACCATGTGGAGGGGGGGGAAGCCCACGGGGTGGAGGCCTTCTTGCAGATTCCCATCCACTCCATTTCGGTGAATGCGTTCTTGGCCTCCTGAAGGCGCCACGGGGGAAGCCTCCGGAACCTCGCGTGTGCAGGGGGCCCTTTGTCTTTATGTGATGGTAGATGCCATGTTTGGCTGGGGCCCCGGGGACTTGGCGGAGCTCGGGCCTGAAAACGTCAGGGAACTCCGTCAGCAGCTGTGAGTACTGGTGGGGGCAGTGGAGCAGATGGTGGGCGCCTTGGGTCCCGTTGCCAACAGGAGGGACTGGCAGGAGTCGGTGTCGAGGAGGCGCTTCCGACCGACGTCGACTGCCAGCCCGAAGTGGGCAAGGAAATCCGCACCCAGGAGTGGGGTCCTTACATCCGCGACGATGAAGTCCCAGGAATATCTCCAGCCAAGGATGGAGATTGACAGGGGCCTGGTGCCGTAGGAGAGGATGGGGGACCCGTTGGCGGCCGTCAGGAAGGCAGCCGGGTCCGGTTCTCGCTTGAGGTCCTCTCTGGATGCCGGGAAGATTGATCTAAGGGCCCCGTGGTCGACCAGCATCATCCTGCCGGAGACGGTGTCGTGGACGTAGAATCCACTGGTTCTAGGCCCTGGGTTCTTCTGCTGCCATGGCCGCCTGTCCTGCTGGCCGCTGCCTCTCCCGTTTTTTGAACGGGCGAAAGAACAGGGCGGCAGGCAGTTCCGGGCGTCCTTGCCAAACCGCCTGTGGTAGTGGCAAAGCCCCGGAGAATTCCACCTGTTGTGAGGCGCTCAGCGCCTCCTGGCGACGACGTTGACCTCCTGCTCTGCACCTTCCTCCTGCTGGATGGTGCTGACTGGTAGTGCGGGTGCTGGTACCCGCTTCATTGCCCTCACGGAGTCCGTCAGGTTCTACGCCGTGTGGATCAGGTCGTCGAGGGGCATGGTGTAGGGCGCTCAGGGATTTATGTCCAGACCTCCGGGAGGAGCTGACGAAGGAGGAGCTCCCACGACAGGCTTATTTCGTTCTGTTTTCCGGTGCCGTCGGTATCTGGGAGGGTGAGGAGGTCTTGAATCATGCCCCATGACTCCATGATGCTCTGATCCTGCTGCGGGCTGACGGCGAGGTCAAGGGCGTGGGTGGCTCGCTTGGCGACCGGCAGGGAGCATGCCTCGAGTAGGAACTTCTTCAGGAGGTGGTAGGTGAGGGGGCGTGCGTCGGACACCCAAGGGACGAGCTTTCTGTAGTTTTCCTCCGGCAGGGCGTTGAGTACTGTGTCCGCCTGCAGCACCTCGTCGTTGAGTTCCGCCAGCCTGAACTGGCTCTCGACCCTGTACAGCCATGCTGATGGATTCCCCTGCATGAATGGTGGCAGTTTTATGGACAGGGCGACCCATGATTGTCCTGCCGGGCAGGGGAGAGTGAGGGGCACGGGCAGGGGTGTGGAGGAGCGTGAGAGCCTCGGCACGGGGGTGGGCGTGGGTGATATGGGAGGGAGGTAGGCATCCGAATCCGCGAGGTTAGCGGTTAACTGATCGAGGGAAGGGATGTCCGCGTCCATGCTCGCTCTTCGCCCTCTTAACTGGAGTAGGGTACTCGCGTCAAAACGCACTTGGAAGCACGCCGTGTGAGTCCGCTAATGACGCTGGTGATTTTGCCGATGAGTGTCAGCATGCCCAAACGCCGGTTCAGCGCCGTAATTAGTCCGCTAAGGCGTGAGTAAGTTCCTGAAGCCAAGACTGAGTCACTGTATGGGTCCGCTAATGGCTTCGGGAACCACTCCAGGGTCACCACTTTAAGAGGTGCAAAAAAACGAGCAGGTAAAAGAGAACTGCTAATTTATTCATGATCCAGGCGGTTTATATAGCGGCGGACTGGCGTCGAGCCGCGGAATACAATGGGAGCCTCAGTGACCTGAGGTCGATAATAAATAACAATAAATACAGCGATCGAGTACACTTTACAATGAGAAAATAGACAGAAGTGAAATTGGATACAATCTTGATGCCTGTGAAAGAAGAAACATACGATACACAATTGACAACAGGTAAACAAATATATACATAGTTTAAATGATTGAATTTACGTGACCTAGCACGTTAGGCGTGACTAATTGTAGAGGCAAAGAAAATGGGACGTCTCCACAGAAAACTTGCTCAGCAGAGACTTTACAAATGACTTTACAGATAAGACTTTACAAATGACTTTACAGATGACTTTACAAGTTCACAAATGTAAATGGGCACAGCATCCAGTTCAGCATGGTTCATTATTAATCCTACTTCCCGGTAAACCGGGCACAACATCTAGTACCGGCTGAGTTTTGTGAAATGTGGTTTCCTGTGAAATGGGTGCTCAGCCCGTACTGGATGATTACACCGCACTTTTTGTTCACACAAGTTTTTGTAGCGTCAGCGGTCATGTACACTATTCTGGATAACTTTACAATGATCACCAAATATCTATCTATGAGCAAACAAGTTTTCAGTCTTACCTCCATTGTTTGAGTTTCGGTAGTGGCGAAAGTAAGAGTGTTTGGGTGCACATCTACACGCTTCGGTGTCTGGAAGTGGAATGTTTCCTTTGAGGAGTGTGTGATGCTATGCTGTTCAAGTTACCAAGCTCAAACTTGCGCTCACAACATCTGAGACATTCTGCTATTGGCTGAAATCCATGTGGTCCAACTAAAGCAATTTGATTGGTTGCAGCACCTTGCCAAACATGACGAAATAAAGATCACGGTCAGGCTTTGCCCAAAAAAGGGTTAAAACTTAGTCAGGCTTTGCCCAAAAAAAGGGTTAAAACTTAAAGTTAAAGTTTGGTGGTTTCATTCCTCCCACAGGCTATTGAGCATTTGTTTCTTTGTTTCAGAAGGTGAATTGTGAAGCAGCTGTCCGAAGTTCATTTATCATCCCATGCAACGGTAGTTGCTTTCTCCACTGGAGGTGAATGGCACCAAGGGTTGTTGCTATTTGAGATTAAGCCAGCCTTGTGCAGGCACGGGCTCTTGTTCCAGAGGTACGTGCACGGGGTATTTTTACCCAAAAATGCGTTTACAAAAGTAGGGAGGTGCTTTTTACATCAGTTGGCCACATCCCGGGAGTTCTCCCATTGACTGTGAGTCTGGCTGACCAACGTCAATAGTAAATGTCTATGTCGGCCGTGCCCTCTCCCACTGCTCTTCCTGGAATGCCACCTCTGACAAACTTGAACATGTTGCCCAGACACTCGTTAACAATGGATATTTTCACCGTCAAGTAGTAAGGGTGTTGAGGAACGGCGTCGACAGGCGGTATCAGAGGGAGAACCGTGACCCTCAAGAGGGAACAAGGACCATAAAATGGATACAGAGTACAAGAAGGACTATTCAGCCCTAAGGAACATCATTTGGGCTCATGTAACCCATGCTGAAGTAGACACAACAGTCGACCTTCAGAGCTATTATAAGGATTGGAGGACTACCCAGTACCTCATGAAGAACAACCCATCTGTCAGCAGCGATCCCATGAAGAGGAGAGGAGTCATCTACCAAACATTGTGCCCCGAGAGTGGATGCTACCATTCTGACATTGCTATGACAATGCCTCACCTTTCTAAGAAGATCACCTCCATCTGCATGAAGGGACGGTGTACAACACAGCATGAGGGAACATGGCAACACCCCCAGTGCCAACAAATCATAAGGAATACCAGAATCCTCGACGGCGACATGGACCACTGCCACCTCTACTATATTGAGGCCCTTGCCATTCTATGGTGAAACCTATGATAAATATTACTCAGGAAACCCTACTCCTGCTGATCACGGTCAGGAGAACAACGAAGCGTGCCCTTGAGACAACGATACAGCCACCCTCCTCCTTGAGTTGCGAGCAGAACCCCCTTGCACCAACCAATTAGCGCCCGTGTTGGTCAGCCAGACTCATAGCCAATAGGAGAGCTCCCGGAATATAACTGACCAAATAAAAATCACCCCCCTTCTTTTGCATACCGGTTGTTGGGTATAAATACTCTCTGCACATGCTGTACTACCAATGCGCTGGATAATGCATGAGCTTCATTATATGTTGAGTTGAGAAGGCTAAATATAAGCTAAACAGCATACAGAGTACCATTCTATTATTATTATCACATTTAAATGTATTAAAAATCGGAGTTGTTATGGAGGAGTTTCTACATGAGAAAAGAAGTGTAGCGGAAAATATATATGAAAGTAATAAAGAAAAGATAAACACAGATAAATGGTTCCTTTAGAATAAATAATTTATATAAATTTGTATGTCAAAGAAACGAGCAGGTAAAAGGTTACTGCTACTTTATTACAGATCCAGGCAGGTCTTATATTGCGGCCGACTGGACTGGGCCGCGAGAGACAATGGAATTGACTGTGACCTGAGGTCGAAACAATAAACAATAATATGCAGTGAACGAGTACAAATTACAATACAAAACATACAGAGCTACGATATGGATACAGTCTTGATGCCTGTGAATGAAGAAAAATGTGATACACAATGTGTGACATTTGTATAAATACCGCAAAAGTAAAAATGATTAAAATGGCGTGACCTGGCACGTTTTAGGCGTGACTAATTGAGCTTGAAGAAAATGGAAGTCAAAAGAAAACAAGCTCAGCGGAGGCTATTTTGGCGCCACGCCGAAACACTATCCTGGCGCCGATGTGGTGACTTTACAAATACTCCCAAGACGAGGGGACACGTCTGACTAATCCCTGTATCTGCTGGGACGTGGGAGGGTGCCATCTGGTTTCTGCACCAAGATAACGGAGGGCCTCCCGCCTGTGAGGCTGCTGGTTGGGTGGTCCCATTCCTGGGGCCATTTGGGGTGAGGGCGTGCTGGAGTGCGGTTGAAGGCGGAAGGGGTGCTGCGTCGCTGCCGGGACTCTCCGACAGGAAGGGGCCCTTAACCGGTTATGTGAGTCGTAGATGCCTGTTTGGCTGCCAGCTGGAACGCCTTGCTGTTCGTTCCAGCACGCGGAAGGGTCCCCTGTAGGGCTTAGTTAGTGGTGGGGGACGGCGTCAACTCTGACGAAGACGTGGGTGGCGGATGACAGCTGTGGCGGCATGAAGGTGGTTGCTTTGTCGATGTATGAGCGCCTGCAAGCGGGCGAACTTGCCGCCACGTCGCTGGAGCCTCTGCAGTGATGGGGAGTGGCGTTCATCCGTCACGATCTCCGGCACCACGAGGGGTTCCCCAGGGGTTTGTTCAGCTGCGGATGGGGTGCCGTCGGCTCTGGGGGCGGTCCTCAACCGAGAGGACCCACGGCAGCTGATGTTTCCAGTCCTCGGCGGTGCAGCGGGCCGGTTCTGAGGGGTGACTTTAGGGACCTGTGGAACTGTTCGACCAGGCCGTTGGCGCTGGGTTGTCGACCTGTGGTGGTGTGGTGCGTGGTTCCCAGCAGTTGAGCCAGGGCAGACCACAACTCGGAGAGGACGGGGCCTTCGGTTGTGATGTGGTCCGGGCCTGCTGGCGGCTAACCCAACTGGAGAGCAGGGCCTCGGCGCACGCGCTGGCGGTGGCTTCTTGCATGGGTGTGGCTTTGGGCCACCTCGGAGTCGAACCGGTCTACCACCGTCCTGGAGGTATCTGGATCTGCCTGATGGGGAAGGGCCCGACGACGGTGCGATGTGGATGTGGCTGGTACCGCGCCTGGCTGTGGGGAACTCCGTCTACCCCGACTGCGTGTGGATCACGACCCACCACTGGTCTGGCACTGCAGGCACTGTTTGCCCAGGCCGGGAGGCCTTTTTGCACCCCGCTCCAGACGAACTTTTTTGAAAGCAGTTTGGCCGTGGTCTGGGAGGGTGTGAGAGGCCGTGAATTATGTCGAATGACCTGGCGGCGGCGTGAGGCTGGAACCAAAGCTGCGGGCTGACTTGTGCTGATGTCACAGAGCGGGCTGGGGCCTCCAGGGGCGAGGTCACGTCCCGCCACTTGAGGGTGTAGATGGCGGTGCGGACATGCTGGGGTTTCTGGGTCAGCGGCCTGTTCTCTGGCAAGGTCCTGGTAATCTACACACTGCTGCACTGCGTTCAACTCGACTCTGGAGAGGGCGCCTGCTACGGGATTTTTCTTGCCGGGAGGTACCTGAACTGCAGGTAAATTCGGCTATGGCTGAGAGGTGGCGCTGCTGTCTGGAAGACCATGGATTCCCCTGCTTCGTGAAGGCGTGAACCAGTGGCTGGTGGTCTGTGAAGATTGTGAAGGGTGTCCCCCTCCAGGAGGGAACTTGAAGTGCCGAACTGTGGAGGGCGTGAGAGCATCGCAACGGGGTTCCCGTGTCGATATGGGAGGTGCTGTAGCGGGTCCGAATCCGGGACTGAACTTAGCTTAACTGAAGAAGGCGATGGGCTGGGGCGCCGTTGATGATTTGCCCTCTTAACAGCACCGCAGGCGACGTTACAAAAACTGTCGTCAGCTGGAGGGGGCCTTGGGATCTGGTGTGCCAATGACGCTGGTTGCCTTGCCGATGAGTGTCAGCCTTGCGTCAAACGCTGAGGCCTGCTGCTGGCTGGGTCCCCAAGACAGGGACTTCGGTTGGCCTTTAGGACTGCCGTCCAGAGTCACCGTGGTGTGCATCCCGGGGATGAACCGCCTGTAGAAGTTTACCATCCCAAGAACTCCTGGAACGAGCAGGAGGTGGAGTGTCGGGAACTTCATGATCCAGGCTACTTTATGTAAGAGGGCGGACGCCTGTCGAGACACCTCGTGACCCAGGAATTCTGCTTTCTGGACGCCGATAATAAATTGTCAAAAATACGGACGATCGAGGCCGTTCTCTTGGAAAATGGAGGACTGCTTTGATGTGTCTCTGGTGTTCGCTGAGACCTGGAAAATATGACAATGTCATCGACGATACACAATTGAGAACAGGTCCCCAGGATGCTGTCCATAGCCGCTGGAAGGATGGCCCCGGCGTTCCCTCAGCCCGAAGGTGGAGAAAAGACTAACATTGGACCCAAGGGCGTGATGATGGCTGTCTTTGGTATGTCATCTGGCGCAACAGGTACCTGGAAATAAGATTTAAGAAGGTCCAATTTAGTGAATATTTTGGCCCCGTGAAAGGAGGCCGTGAGGTCTTGCATGTTGGGTAGAGGGTAGTGGTCGGGCTCTGTTGCAATGTTGATCCTACTGTAGTCGATAAACTCCAGGCACAACCGGTTTCTGCACCATGTGGAGGGGGAGGCCATGGACTGGAGGCTTTCCTGCAGATGCCCATCTGTTCCATCTCCGCGAAATGTGGTTTCGCCTCCTGAAGGCGCTGAGGGGGAAGCCTGCGGAACTGGATGATTACACCGCCCCTTTAGTCACTATATTTTGGTATATGCCGTGTCATGGCTGGGGCCCCGGGGACTTGGCAATGATCAGGCTTAAATATCTCAGGAACTCCGACAGTAGGTGTGCATACTGGTGGGGCGACGGCTGATGGTGGGTCTGGGTCCCGCCGTTAATGGGAGACCGGCAGGAGTCGGTGTCGGAAGGCACTTTCCCCACGAGTGTGTGATGCTAGCAGGCCAAAGTGCGCCAAAAATCGGCCCCAGGAGTGGGGTTTCCGTCTGCTCGGCGATGAAGTCCAGGGTAACTCTGGCCAAGGATGGATTCGACAGGAGCCTGGTGCCGTGAGAAGGATGGGGATCGTTGGCGGCCGTCAGAAAGCGGCCGGTCTGGTGTCTGGTTGCGGTCCTCTGGATGCTGGGAAGACCGATTTAAAGGCCCCTGTGTCGACCAGCATCATCCTGCCGGAGACGGTGTGCGGACGCAAAACCTTTGTTTTTGAGGCCCTGGGTTCTTCGGCTGCCATGGCGGCCTGTCATTTGGCATCCCATGCAACGTTTTTGAACGGGCGAATGAGCAGGGCGGCAGGCAGTTTCGGGCGTCCTTCCGAACCACTTGTAGGTAGCAACAGAAGCCCGGGGACCTCCATCTGCTGTGGTTCGGTGGACGTCTGTTGGCAAAAATTGACGGGCTGCTCTCGTCCTCTTCAGGCTGGACGGAGCTGACCGGCTGTGTGGCGGTTTTAGCCGCTGTGAAGCCTTGGCGGAGTCTGTGGTGTTGGCGCCGTCTCTATGAGGTCCTCGACAGGCATGGTGTAGGGGTGGCGATCTGGTTCCCGTAAATCCGGGAGGAGTTGGCGAAGGTAGATTTCCGTGTGCCTTATCTCCTGCCGCTTCTGGAATGCCACCCTGACAAACTGGTAGTGACAGGAGATCTAACGACCATGCCCCAATGTCTCTTGAATTGAGAGTCGTAAGCGTGGGTTTATAACAAGGTCGATAACACAGGCGGTATCAGAGGCGATGGGCCGGAGCAAGCCTCAAGAGGAGGAACTTTTGTGGTGCTGTAATGTGAGGGTGTGTGTTTGAGCAGTACGCGAGATGAGTTTTCTGTACACGCCTCTGGAAGGGCGTTGAGCACTGTGTCGGCCTGTGGATTTCGTCCGTCAGGTCCAATCGATTCTGAAGTGGCTCTCCACCCTGCGCAGCCATCGATGGGTTCCCTGCGTGAAGAACAACCCCTGTCGGTGAGGGCGATCCCATGAAGTGTTGCCGCCGTCGTGTGTTCGAACGCTGGTGTGGAGTTGCGGGAGGGCCTCATTCATGACATTGATGGGAGGTAGGTAAACCTCCGAGTCGCTTTTCTAAGGTCGCGTTTAACTGCATGAAGGAGCGGATATCCAACTCAGCACCCCTTACTGGAGTGGGGTATGGCAACACCCCGCACTGCCAACAAATCATAAGGAATACGAATCTAGTGACGCTGGTGGGGTGCGCCTCTACTAGAGTCAGAGGCCCAAAATTCGCTGGTTAAACCTATGTTTAGGCCGCTAAGAGCGTTTTGGAGAAATCCTGGAGCCAAGACTGATCACCGTCAGAGTCCAACGAATGGCTCCGGGAGACAACGGGGTCACCACTGTCCTCCTGTCAAAGAAACGAGCAGAACCCCTTGCTGCCAATTACAGATCCAGGCAGCTTATATTGCGGCCAGACTCGCCGGGCACAGAGACAATGGAACTGACTGTGACCTGAGGTCACCCCAATAAACAATAATATGCAGTGAACGAGTACAAATTACAATACAAAACATACAGAGCTGGATATGGATACAGTCTTGATGCCTGAGTTGAATGAAGAAACAAATGATACAAAATGTGTGACATTTGTATAAATTCTATAAATTAAAAATGATTAAAATGCGTTGTTATGGACGTTTCTAGGCATGAGAAATTGAGCTTGAAGAAAATATGAAAGTCACCAAAGAAAACATAAACACAGATAAATGGTTCCGCCAATAAACTAATCCTATGTGGTGACTTTACAAATTAAAAGAAAAGAGCACAACTGAGTCTAGATTCACGAAGCCATGATGCAAGAAAGCTACTCTGAGCATATGTCATCCTGACCATTCAGTATCCTAAGTTACCCTAAGGATTACAAAGATGTCAGCACTTGGAGATGGTCATGAACAAGGTACAAACATCTATAAGTATTTTTGTATTCATAAGTTCATTTTTTATTTCCTTTTGTATTTTATCATACTTCACTTCTCCTTGGCAGTTTTAATGTCAGACAATTTGCAGTCAGTCAACAGAAACCCTAAATTTTCTCTTTTCACAAACTTTTCTCTCTTTATAAGCTTTTCGTAAGTTACTGGTTTTCTGGGGGGGTTTGTTCCATTATTAACTCTGGAGTTACACACTGCTGACAGAAATAATAAAAATAATTACAGTAACATTTGTAGTTAAATTCAACTGTATTGTCCTTTTTCCTTTTTACAAGAGGAAGAGTACTAACTTGCCACGGTCAATTACTTCTATAAATTAAAGAATTGTATAAGGCCTCATTTTGCAGATGTACTAGGTAATTGTTGCAGGTGTGTATGTTCTGTGCAAAAAAAGAAAGAATGATCCGAGCAAGGATTGAAATGATGTAAGTTAATTTAATTAATATTGATTTTACATCATGTCAAACACTGAATCTTCAGAAACCTGTGAGTCCCAAGCTTCTCAGCTTTCCCTGACTTGTGCTCATGTGTCAGTTGCATCACCTAACATTGGGACTTGGACTCCCATGTGGTCAACCCATCTGTGACCGTGTCTGCCTACCCGGCTTATCAAAAGTGGAACTGATCTTGAGCATGGATCAGATAACTCTAGGACATGTGTTTAGCCTTACCTTACATGGATGGGCACTTGGGCGACTAATGGATTAAATATGACCATTCCCACCATGTACAGAGCCACTAAGAACTATGGTACTTCAGCTCTGGCTCGCGCTCCCTTCAGAGCACTTGGTCATAGACCCAGCCTGGTTCTCGCTTAATCTCATGGTGATTAAAGTCTAAATACAACATATAGCTCTTGTCATTCTCTCTTAAGAACTTCAAAGATCGTAACAACAGCTCAATAGATCCAAGCAAAGTTCTTGGATAACCCTTGCTGACAATGGACTGAATGTGGCTGTACCTACTGCTATTGACATGATCCTGTAAGGAAATACTACATGATGTCCACAGATGAAGTAGCAGACAAATGGTGTGGGCCCCCGCCTTTCCATTGTCATAACCATCTGTCTGATCCTGGAAAGGAGACTTACAGTTCAATCTCTGAAATGTTATAAGTTCTACCAAAATGGTGGAACTTCACTCTTGGAGCAATGCTGGAATCCTTCTTCCCCTGTATCATGCATGTGTTGGACGCACAGAGCTAAGGGATCTCCTCTGAGGAACTACACACATTCCTAGTACATTTTCCCTGCCACCAACTGCCCACACATGGGGCCTCAACTTGCTGAACACATCACGGGGGAACAGTATGGTGAAGGCATTCTGGGTTGAATTAAAACCCTCCTGACATTATTGAAACTTGGCACAGGCAGAAAAACATGATTACTCTGCTTGCCAACAAACATCCAAGTCACCTTCCCCCAATGCTGAAGGAGTCCCAATTGCAAAACTATTGAAAAGGGCTGAAGGGCTGCTGGAGCCCTCAAGGCCTTACAACACACTGTCTATGCAATCTGCAATCCTAGAGAAGAGAACAAACAAGACCAAGATGATGACTAAAACTATTGCTGTGTGAAAATGCCCATTCGAGCTGCACCAAAAAGGGCACCCACGCCTACCACTGTCTTTCATTTATTAGTATAAATTCAAAAAGATGGCTGAGAACTGCACCCCCAAGATGCAGCTAGGGATAAAACAAGAAAGGTAGCCACACAAAGAAGATAATGGTAGTCTCCACAAACCTGACAAATGCCCACTCCCCAGAACTTACATTGCTAATCACGCCTGCAGCATGAGGTTTACGGTGGATATGAGATCCATCCTACTGGCACTAAAGAAAGATTGATGCAACTCACAAAACACCAAACTATGCCTAGTAGCAACAAACAAGAGCCCCTCCACCACATGGGAGGGAAATATGAGTGTAGGGTTGCCACCCATTCCATAAAATACAGATTCGTTCTGTATTGGAGAGTGAGATGTTGCATTCTGTATTGAACCAATACAGAATGCCATTTATTCTGTATTTGGCTGTCTGAACATTATTATTTAAAAATACATGAGTGTATTTTTCAGTCATCTTGCCAGACTGCAAAATTATATCTTTGTCAATGGTTGCCTTCGGTACGTGTAAAGTACGCGCATAACATGAGTCATGAGCGAGTGAGCAAAGAGAGGTCTGTCTCACGCCCCCCTACCCCATTACTCCAACATCACCCACCCCAGGCGCCAGCCTGGCCCAGAGTAAGATATCATGATTTAGTACTTGGTTGGGTATTAAAAGAAATGACTACTTCTGCAAGTTCCTCTGGCTCTGTTGAGTCTGTCCCTCCTACAAATAAGCACAGGTGACTTAAAAAATATCGAAATGAGTGGGAGGCTGAGTATTCATGGTTCAACAGTACTGATGACAGTTTGACAGCAAATTGTAGAATATGCCAAAGAGAGTTTACAGTTAGCAATGGTGGGTTAAGTGATGTGAAGCAGCATGCAAAAGGTGATCAACACATCCGTTATGCCAAAACTCCGAAGACACAAACAGCTACCTCAAACTTTGTAATTTTTACTAGTTTTGTTATTAGTTATTAATTATCATCCACACTTTGCATATTGTTTTTATGTTGACTGAATTAATACAATACTTAGGATGAGTGGGACTTCATTGTTAAGGATGTAGTTGCCAATATACTCAGGCATTACAGTCTACTCACTAACGTTGTATAATGCTGCCTCCTGGACCTGGTTTCTCTCCACATGGCCCCAGTGACCTTGGGCCCCAAACAGCTGACTATATTTGCAGTAAGCCCTATGAACCTACACCCCTTTCTGCAGCAGTTACCTAACATTTTACAGGCAGAACTAAAACAGAAGCATGGTACCCTGCAATGTATGGCATCCAACATCACACCAAAAGAGCAGACCTTCCTGTCTACTTCAAGTTCTATCATCTGCCTCATGAGAAACTATGCACTGTAAAAAAAAAAAAGACCTTTAGAGGGATGGAAAGGATGGGCCCTAACCAGAAGGCCTCCAGCCTTTGGGCATCCCTGCTTCACATGGTAAAGAAACTAGATGACCTTTGATGCCCCTGCAGGGATTACAGGCTCATCAACCTCCAAACAGGGCCTGAACACTACCCACTCCTGAACATGGAAGACATTACCTCCACCCTCCATGGAGCAAAACTATTCTCCAAGTTCAAACTAATGAAGATAACCCGAAAACAGCAACCATCGCACTATTTGGGACACACACTTGTAACTAGTCGACACTTGACCTCTGAAACTCAGGGGCTACTTTCCAGTGACATAAGGATAGCATTTTTAGGGATCTCCAACTCTGCACCTGCTTCATCAGTAACATACTCATCTCCAAAAATCAAGAAAACCAGAATGTCAAAGCCATAATATCTTCCTACATGATAACAGATTAGTAGTATCCCCTGACAGGTGAGTAATCAGGGGCCCTCTGTCTAGATTCTGGTTCATCAAGTCTCGCTGAGTGAAGGCCAATCCTTATCCTCCAAAGAGTCAGCTATCAAAATGTACTCAACTCTCACAACAATAAAAGAATTGCAAGATTTCATGGGTTAAATTATAACATCATTTCTTGGCAAACATTGCTAAAACCATGGTCCAACCCTATGATGCTCATGGTGGAAATGCACAAAAACTCAACTGGGCCCATGCCCTTTGAGACACCTTCAAAACAATGAAAGACGGCCTGGCAGATGCTACCACTTTCCTTTTTCTCACCCCCAAGGCAATCTCACTTTCATGACAGACACAACAAACATTGCATTAGGAGCAGTCATCAAGCGATCAGTCAACAAAATAACTCAGCTGCTCAGATTTTTCAGCAGAAAACTATGGAGAGGAAGTACAGTACCTTCAACAGAGAAATTCATACCATGCACCTAAGCACTAGACATTCCAGACACAACCCTGAAAGTACACAGCTCGTCATCCTAATGAACCATCACTCTCTTACCCACGCCTTATCCAAAAATTAAGACCTGCTCTCTGCTAGACAGCAGCAACAACTCCCAACCATTGCTGAATTTGGGTGCACGATTCAACAAAGAGCCAGCAAGGAAAATCCAGTGGCAGATGCCCTGCTGAGAATGGAAGTGAATGTAGTCCAGTAAGGCTTAAACTATGACAAACTTGCTGACACCTAGCTTCTAGAGTGTAAAACTGACAATGGGAAAATGTCCATTTCAGCACCACATCCACATTCATCCTCTGCACCACTAGCCCCTAGTTAAAAAGATCTTTCATAAGGAAGACCAACAGCCAAAATACTAGTTCACAAGACATTTCAGGCACATCCTTGGAGGTACACTGTTCACCACCCTAAGGGATCACCAATCTTGTCTATGGTCTAACAAAAATACGTGACCTGTACTCCCCCAGAAAGCAGTGACAACTCATTCATCACAAAATCAAGTTGCATAATTCAAAAATATACCTGGCAAGTAAAACCAAGTGGTAGATGCCCTGTTAAGAGCAGAAATGAATGGAGTCCAATTAAGGTTGAACTAGGACAAACTCGCTGACACACAACTTCAAGATAGTGAAACCAATGACTAACACCTTTGGTGAGAAGTTGTCCCTTTTGGTACCACACACTTAACCATCCTCTGCAATATCAGCACTGGACAAACCTGCCACCTGGTGCCAAGATCCTTCCAGAAAAAGGTCTTGAACCTCATCCATGGTGTGAGATACCAGTCAGAAAGAGCAGCTCAAATTAATAACACATAAGTTCATCTGGCTCATGGCAAAAAGGATGACAAGAAATGGGCCATACAGCTCCCCAAGTGCCTAAAAAGCAAGACTGCCTGGCAAGCTGAGTCTGGCATGGAAATTCCCACAGCCCCAGCAATGCTTCAGGCACCTTCATGTTGACAGAGTGGGAACCCTACTCCCATCCCTTTAATTCTAATACATCTACATGGCGAGTGAGAAATCCAGGTAGTGTCCAGAAGTAGTACCCATGACAGAAGCTACAGTGAGTGCCTGCACAGAGATGCTCATCCACGGTTGGAATGACTGTTTCATCATTCTCAATAACAACATCAGGCAGAAGGCCAGCACTCATCTTGCAAATCTGGACTACCTTGGCCAAACTAATGGGGCAAATATTCATCACACAACCACCTGCAACTCAGCCATAAATTATGGCAGAAAGAACCTATGATCCCTCAAAGCTGCACTCATCACCCAGATCTGAAGTTACACCTACTATGGGTACTCTTTGGTGTATACACTGCCCTCAAAATAAAAGCTTAACACCTGTCCTGCTGAGCTATTATTTTGAAAAAGAATCTGTGTGCCATGAGAATTCTTCCCCACAGGATAGAATGAACAATATAACCAGTTAGCATGACTTTATGAAATTGTCAAGAGAAACATAAAAAAAATGAAAAGAAAACATGTCCCCAACCAGCCAAACACATTCAAATTCATCTTTATAAGAAGGGATGCCCAAAAACCACCTTTCACACCTCCATGCAGTGGCCCTTACCCCATCCTTAAATTGAAAGTTAAATCATTAAAGGTACTGCTACACAGCTATGAGGGCTGGGTCTCAGTGAGCAGGTTAACTAAAACTGGTTTACCTGAAAACTGATAGCAACCCCCTTCCTCATCACCTCTACAAAACCTACAAAACTTCAACAGGTAACAGTGATAGTTCCAGCCAATACCATTAGTACAATTTACACACACACACACACACATGCACACACACACACACACACACACACACACATATATATATATATATATATATATATATATATATATTATTCAGAAGAACCCTATTCATATGGAACAAGCCTACAGGGGCCAATGACTTGAAATTCAAGCTTCCAAACAATATGGTGTTCATTTGAAAGAAGTAACAGAAGGTACAGGGAAATACAGAAAGAGGAGATCAGTTATTATAAAAACAGATAAATTATCAAATAAATAAACAAACAAAAAAGTAAGTAAATTGCTTGAACTTCTGAAGTTTTGGTTGCACGACATCCTCTGGGAGGATGTTCCACAGTCCAATGGTGTGAAAAATAAAGGACCTCTTAACAGTGAGGCACATTTACTGCATATTGGTGCTGTTCTTCAGCAAATCTGGTTGCTCTCGGCAGGAAAAAGGGATCAGGGATCAATTGTGAACGTGAAAGATCTCTGTTTAAATACAGCTTATGAAAATTTAACAAACAAGAGATTATCTGTTGATGGTCCAAGTCATAACTGCTGATGTTAGGAAACAGAAACCTACCATCACGAACCACTCTATTTAAAATAGATAAATCTCTCGCAGAAGCAGACACCCACACCAGAGACCAGTATTGTAGTAAAGGAAGGGCAAATGACCTAAAACAGCTTGCATTGATTTTATCACTCTTATAAATATATATGAGGCCTTACGAACAATACCTAACTTTTGTGCGACATTTGCTGAAGCTTTCATTAGATGTTTCTCAAAAGTAAGATGTGCCAAAAGTTACACCTAGAACAGTTAAAGCTTCAGACTTATTCAGCAGGGTCCCATCCACCTGAAGGAAAGGATGGGGTGGAAAATCTGTGCGAGATCTGCTAATCATTAGTGCTTTGATTTTACTGGAGTTCAACCTCAGACCCCACCGACTACACCATTCGCTGATCCAGTCCATGTCCCAGCTGAGGCTGAGGGCAGCCTCATTTCTCATACGTGGGGGTTTGACTACACCCACAAGTGTTGCATCATCGTCGTACTGAACAATCTTGTTTTCCAAGCCAACAACCACATCACTTGTACTGTACACACTACAAATAATGTGGACCAAGAACACAACCTTGTGGAAGAAGTATATCTTAGTTTAACCAGACCACTGAGCTGATTAACAGCTCTCCTAGGGCTGACCAGAAGGATTAAATTTATTTTACGTGGCTAAGAGCCAACTGGTTACCTAGCAATGGGACCTACAGCTTATTGTGGAATCCGAACCACATTATGACGAGAAATGAATTTCTATCACCAAAAACAAATTCCTCTAATTCTTCACTGGCCGGTCGGAGAGTCGAACGCTGGGCCAACAGCATGCTAGCCAAGAGCTCTACCCACCCCTGCAATGAAGAACTAATAGGCTACCTTGTGAAACTTCAGACACAATCGGTCTTGGTTTGCTAAAGATCCCATCAACAGCAACTCGCTGCTGCCTACCTGTAAGGAAATCTTGAAGATTCTTAAGTTTATAAATAACTGCCTTGTGATTTACTAAATCGAAAGCAGCACTAAAATCTATTTGATTTAAAGTAAAGAGGTAAAAATCGCAATACTTTCTAATGAGTTATCTTTCCTAGATAGTGGTCCCCAGGGCTTTTCCGGGGTCGTTAACTAGGACTAGTATTTCTTGGGGTCATTTCCTTCATAATATTTACAGTCTTTAGTTTATGTTTTTACGGTAATCCCCAACGGGCTTGTCCTAAACAGGCCGCAAAGGTGGATACATACCGGGTTTAAATCCGTGGGGGTCACTATCTAGGAAAGATCCATAATCTATATACATACACACACACACACACACACACACACACATATATATATATATATATATATATATATATATATATATATATATATATATATATATATATATATATATATATATATATACAATTAATTACACTGTATGCATATCAGTCCTAATTTATTGTTCCCACAAAATTTCAACTGGTAACTAATTGTAATTAATTTGGCAATGCTTTTAAGTCATTCATATATCGTCTAATCGTACTACCATTGTCACTAATGTTCATTATATGCCTATCTTTGTTAATCATATTAGAATTATTGTAAAAATTAAAATTATTAGCCGATTATAATTAGTGTGTCAATGTTTCCAGCACCATTACGCAACTGGACTGGTGAATGAGCGACATACTGGCTGGGTGTTAACTGGTTTATTGGTTGTTCCTTACTGAGATAAATGTACAGAATCTTGGAAGATGTTATTGACGTGTGCGAGCGGTAATGTAGCGTCTACACACAGACAGGTAAAACGGACATAAAGGTTCAGACATCTGTGTTTGTCGGCAGACAAACAGATGGCGATATCAAGAGACATGATTAACATACGGTGATGAAACATACATCAGTGGAAGGGTCAGGAAATTCTACATTGAGATTCAAGACAGATTAATGGATACAATGCAATAGCATAATAAATGTGAAATGGAGAGACCTTTGGCGTCTTCACAAACAGAAACATACACAGTTTGATACAGAAGATTCGTTGGAACATTATGAGTACATGATTAGAATGCTTGCAAATGCAAGTAGTGGTGATTGTAATACATTAAGACAACAATGCTTAGGAGAAACAGATATTGTATAAATCGAGTTCCTGTAGAGAAAGAAGACGAGATGCTCCTGTTTTGTCCTGTCGACTCCGATGATGACGATCGACCAACACACGAACACACACGTGTTTGGAAAAGAGAGCGTCAGGGGCTCTTACAAGTACTCTCCCCCAAGACGTGTGTAACGTCTGATTGTTTGAAGAGACGGCGTCGGGGCGACGGGCTCTTACAATGTTCCCCATTGCGATAAACATCGATGCGGAAATCTTGTTGAATTGTTAGGGGGAGGCTTCGAGGAGGACGGGAGCTGGTTGTGACGTCGGATGATTTCGGTGGCCGGCTCGATTGACGGCGGCTGATCCTGGTAGCCAGCTCGAGAGGGGCGGCAGCAGGCTGAACGTGGCTGGTCTCGTTGGTCAGCTCGTCCATTTTCAGGTTTCCTGGAGGAGGTATCCAGGGCTCCGGTGGTGGAGTGGGTCATCTCGGAGGGTCGGACTAATACTGAGAACTCAGGAACGGCGGAAACAGCGAGGCGGCGAAAGGGTCAATCGGCGCGTGGGTCGTCATCTTGGGTCGGCCGGGTCCTTCGAGTCACTCCGGGGGTCACCAGTGTCTGGTGAATGAGCGATTTCTACTGGCTGGGTGTTAACTGGTTTATTGGTTTGTTCCAACTGAGATAAATGTACAGAATCTTGGAAGATGTTATTGACGTGTGCGAGCGGTAATGTAGCGTCTACACACAGACAGGTAAAAACGGACATAAAATATTCAGGTGTTTGTCGGCAGACAAACAGATTGATGAAACATACATCAGTGGAAGGGTCAGAAATCATATGGCCAATTGCATGAGATTCAAGACAGATTAATGGATAAATGCAATAGCATAATAAATGTGAAATGGAGAGACCTTTGGCGTCTTCACAAACCATACACACAGTTTGATACAGGATTCGTTGGAACATTATGAGTACATGATTAGAATGCTTGCATGGCAATGCAAGTAGTGGTGATTGTACATACATTAAGACAACAATGCTTAATTAAACAGACGGAAATATTGTATGGTTGAAATCGAGTTCCTGTAGAGAAAGAAGACGAGATGCTCCTGTTTTGTCCTGTCGACTCCGATGATGACGATCGACAACACACGAACACACACGTGTTTGGAAAAGAGAGCGTCAAATATAACAACCATAGACACAATGTAGTGCGTCATATAAGCACCCACAGCATCGTGAATTGTTTTCTTTGTCTCGTTTTTGGGGGTGATTCCTGTGAGCGCTGAACTTCTCCGATTTTCAAGACACTTGCTTATGCGTTACAACTGACACCAGGTCTTGGCCTTCCACGTGGTCGATCCACCTATAACTACATGTCCGCCCAGCACGGGTTGACAAAAGCGGGCCTGATCTCGAGAACCATCTTTCATGGGTTGTTCTATGAGCAAGAGCAACAAACAACGAAAGTAAATCATTTGACCCAAGGGCACGTGTGTATCCTTACCTTACAAACCTGTATAGACAAGGGATCAACAAGGGAGTGTAATACTGGACGAATTTCAGGCATTGTAAATCTATATTACCTCAGCTACTTTCATTGCTAAACTTAGCAGGATCTTTCTACTTGTCTTGATAAAGTAGGCTACGCGAGGACGAGCAGCAGCCTGCGTGGTGTCAGCTGCTGGCGGAGTCAATCAAGATCGTATTCTTGAGACCTTGGAGTAAATGAAGTCTTTGCTGTCGCGGATATTTCCCATGATCTAAAGTAACAATCTCAAGCCAGCAAACAGAAAGGGACTATTATGAGTTTTGTTAAATTTCTTGAGATATTTCGTTACACATTGCTCTCGCATATCACTGCATTAAGACTGAATTTGTGACAGTTCAGTCAACATTTGTTTTTGGTTGTCGAATTAATCTCGTCTAAAACCGAGAGGGATTACAAGAAAAGTATGATTATAATAAGTGCGTTGTTAACAACAGAAAGCTGCTAAATGAAACAGTGTTCTTTCTGAGACTGTAATTAGCGACGACTAGTCAACAGGATTTCTCACCCGAGCTTAGATGGGAGCAACTCTGCTACCGAAAAGCTTGAAGATGCTGATTTTTTTGTTTTAGAAAACATCTTTCGACTTGCATGAATTTTGTCCACTTAAAAGATGACTTATTTTTATAAATTATGAAGCTAAGCAATAAACAGTAATAGACTATCATGTTATACATTTCTAGGGGGCGACATCATCGGCCATGGCTTAGGAAAACTGCATTCCTGCAGAACTTACTTATAGCTTACAGATATAATCTTGTGATAAAGATATCAGATTTGAATCAAGTGACGTTATATTTCGTCATTTCGGTATTAAAATGGACCCACCGCCATACTAGGAATACCAGACATTTTCATATTTTCATTTCTCTAAAATGTTTAACACCGAGAATTATAATTCCAATATATGTTTGACATGATTTGTTGTTCATAGTTTTGCGAAAAAAATGAAAGCGAAAAGGTAAGTTAGGTTTACAGTGCAGTCTATGCATTACGGATGGTTGCTCAGAGAGTACCTTAGTTAATATACCATCCGAAAAGAGTATAATTCAGTTACTAAAAAGAGTAAAAATTCTTCTTTGTACGAATGGCATCCATAGCTGGGTTGCACAGTTAGCCTGACGGGCATTAATAAAGCATTTGAGTATTTGATCTTAGACTCATAGTTGCATAGAACACGGTTATTTACAGAAAACGGAAGGTTTTAATTAGTCCTTCAGGAAAGTCATTAGAAGCCTTGAGAGTATACAGCGCTTCGATAGTTTCGTGGAAATGATTTTAGCGACATATAACTCCTTACGCCTGACTCTGGATTTCTCTTATCGATGGAAAGGGTGGATCCTCATTTACCCGACGGAACAGAATAAGCCATTCTTTATTTGGAGTCTTCCAAGTGTGAAACCAATATTTATGGCCATGAATTTCCCGCTTCATAGCCCTCACTAAAAGTTTGAAGACTCTCTCTCTCTCTCTCTCTCTCTCTCTCTCTCTCTGTTTGTCTGTTATCTGTTTAAGAAATCAATACTGATCGTCGTCGTGAATGTAAGTTCTTGAAAAAAAAAAAAAAAAAAGTCGTTCTGTAAAGTATTAAACTAACTAAACTGTCGGTTACAATAATTCCTGATTGCGCAGATGACTGACACCCTTATGCAGATATGCATGCTAGCGAAAGTAGCTGTCAATACCTTCCACGTTAAACTATGAATCAGTTTAGCTTTAGAAAATTCGTGTATTTTCTAATCGTGATCACGCCATCTGTCAATATCCCAGTGTGACAGAATGAAAAAGGAAAAATGGCACGATCTGTAGCGGTAGAGTGATTATTTAGTGGAAATCCACAGAAAGATTCTCATTGTTTACACTGCGAGCGATGAACGTTACTTGGTTTCTAGGAAAATGTAACGAAAGTATCCTCGAAAATATCCTTGCCAGAAATAAAGTAATCTATAGATGTACTTGAACCAATGAAAATTTCCTGTGTGAGAAAACGTATACCACCCTATGGCGTATATATATACATACAAATATATATATATATATATATATATATATATATATATATATATATATATATATATATATATATATATATATACTATATATATATATATATAGTGAATATTTGTATATTGATTTAGCTTCTATAGATATCCAAACTGTTTGACAGACCCTCTGTCACTCCAGAAAGGTTTATAACTCCAAATCAAACCCCTGCCCAGTGGCAGACATACAGACACGGACAAAACAAATGAAATCTTCGTTTTTACGTCACCTTTTCCTTCAGTATTCTGGGTTTATTCTCCTTTTCCACCTGACGCATCACCTCTTCTGGCCCTGCCAGAAGTATGATTAACCTACAACAATAAATCCCCTATAACATTAATTTTTTATCAGAATTTATGTGAATTTTGATGACAATTTATGATAATTATCATTATAAGTTTTAAACATATACCTCACTGTTTGGTTGTATTGCTAAATTAAATATTTTTGGCTTCATTACAAAACATATTGCAGGTCCAAAGATTTTTATTTTGGTTTTCTTCCTCATTTGGCATGTGTAGTAGCTGCTAACTCAACACGACATGCAAGATGTATGATGACAGCATATCCTTTTTCTTTATTGGTTCAAATGCGAATTTTCTCATTAATTCGACCGTTTCTTCTTCGTTTTTACTTCGGAATTCGTTATAGCGACTACTTTGTAGTGCCATGACGACGTATATCATTATAAATTTTGTTTAAAAGAGGTTTATGGGGGTGTTTGGCAACAACACCTCACTACATACCTAAGACCGGTAGGTCTGTCTGTTGTTGCACAAGAGACAGACCTTCTCCCCTCCCACACACACACAACAAACACACAGAAACACCTAAGTACGAATTGTGGAAATACAATATTTTTTATTTATTGTCTTTGTTCTGTGGAGATGCTTTTTATTCTCTTCTGACAGAGGAATGTAACTTTCCCTCCTCCTCTGTCTTCCCCTCACCCTCCCTCCCCCTTCCCTTCTTTTTCCCCTCCCCTCCCTCTTTCCCTTCCTGCTCCCCTCCCCTCCACTTCCCCTTCCTCCCCCTTCACCCTTCCCCTCTCCTTCTCCCCTCCTCCACTTCCCCCTTCCTTCCCCCTACCCGTAGACTGTCATTCAGTTTTCCCGGGCAGCAATGGGTTGGTCAGCTAGTATATATGTGTGTGTATTTATGCGTTAATAAGACTAGGAATAATTTGTGTTTATGTTTATTCGTCTTTAAGTTTGGATTAATTTTCTTTAGAGAAAAGAACGCATTTGAAATTCCGATACGAACAAAAGAGACGGTAATTGGCTGGTTTAACTGGAGGATATTCCACAAATCGCATCTCGAAGCATATACGGCAAACCGTCAAACGAATAAAAACCGATCCATAAAAGAAATGAGTTTGGAGGATCAGCCGCAGGGTGAACAGTAATGATTTCCCCACAGGGAGGTAAGAAAGTCAATTACGTTTAATTTCACGGAATAAGAATAGGGCAAGTAAAGGCAGC
This sequence comes from Macrobrachium rosenbergii, assembly GCF_040412425.1. Lineage (NCBI taxonomy): Eukaryota > Metazoa > Arthropoda > Malacostraca > Decapoda > Palaemonidae > Macrobrachium > Macrobrachium rosenbergii. The sequence continues at coordinate 15,006,648 of NC_089795.1, read as the reverse complement.
AGTACCAGTCCAGTCTAGTCTGGCACCTTGTGATGCTGATGGTTTGTGTCCCCGGGTTATTTCGACACAAATAATTATATACGTTATGCATTAGCAATGCTTCCAGTGCCTTGCGCACGAATTGGGAAAAGCCTTTCTAGGGTATTCTCTCTCTCTCTCTCTCTCTCTCTCTCTCTCTCTCTCTCTCTCTCTCTCTCTCTCTCTCTGCACTATAAGCAAACGAGAAGATTCACCAAGGCCGTTTCAAATTGAAATGTTCCTAAGAACTATTATTTGATTACAAAGATACATCTCAGAAAACTGAATCAACAAGATTTTATTATATTTATTTACAGTAATGCAGCAACAAACTGTGCCTCGAATACCATATAAATCATTCACACAGTTCTCCAGAAATTTAAATGGGCCGTTTTTAAAAAAACCTTTTCTGTATACTAAAGTTAATAGTAATTTCATGATAACAGAACAGGTCAAAGTCACTATCTACTTCTGGATTTTTCACAGCTCAAAATAATCTCACTTATGACCAAGACTAACATGCGATGACATCTTGGCGCCGGTTTATTTACTTTATCAGATTTTCACTATTCAGGGCATTTATAAGGTTTTTACTCTTCTGATGTCACTGTCACCATAATAAGGACTTGTTTAAGTATAAATATTAAGAGCTTTGCGTACTAATAAACCTTTAAATTTAAATATACACATCGACATAGGAACTATTATTGTTTCAAACTAAAAGAAGTGGAAATTCCATGGCTTGATAATGACACTTACACATTTCATATATAATACACAGTTCACTTCCAACAGTTAGTAAATATTGCATATAAAACAGCAGAATTAGAATAATATATGAAATCAAATTAACCACCACATACACTGTTTGGACCAAAAGCTGCAATAAATACATATGTGGTATATATACTGTATATAGGTTCAGCCCCAATGTGAGTCGGAAATTCGTTTTTGTTAAACACGTTTCCATATCTGTTATATATATATATATACATATATATATATATATATATATATATATAATATATATATATATATACACATATAATATATATATATATATATTATATATATATATATATATATATATATATATATATATATATATATATATATATATATATATATATATATATATATATATATATATATGTATATATATATATATATATATATATATATATATATATATATATATGTATATATAATATATATATATATATATATATATATATATATATATATATATATATATATATATATATAAACCCTGTCTTGCATATGAGTGAAATCCAGGGCTTTAGCAATTCGGATGCAAAAATCATAAAGAAGTTGGAACCTAAGGGCAACTGCACTCACAGGAATTACCTGGGCAAGCTAACTGCTTGCATACCAGCGTGTTTTTCCTAACTTCCCGACTCAGCAATGACCCAATTGACAGCATTTCATTCGAATTATCCCTTCTGAGTGAATAAGATAGAAATAACCAACACACAATCACGTGTGGAACAGAAATAAATTTCTGACTCACATCAGGATCGAACCCATGGTCTTTCAATTGATGTGAGTCAGAAATTTATTTTTGTTCCACACGTGATTCTGTGCTGATTATTTCTATCTTATTCACTCAGAAGGGATAATTCAAATGAAATGCTGTCAAGTGGGTCATTGCTGAGTCGGGAAGTTAGGGAAAACACGCTGGTATGCAAGCAGGTAGCTTGCCCAGGTAATTCCTTGGGTGCAGTTGCTCTCAGGCTCCGACTTCTTTCTGACTTGTATGGCCTAGTGGGCAGCGCCCTTGCCTTTCAATTGAAAGACCTGGGTTCGATCCTGATGTGAGTCAGAAATTTATCTCTGTTCCACACGTGATTGTGTGTTGATTATTTCCATATCTATCTATCTATCTCTTATCTATATATATATATATATATATATATATATATATATATATATATATATACATATATATATATATATATATATATATATATATATATATATATATATATATATATATATATAGATTGCAATGGCCAAAATAACATTTTCCCCATATGTTTGGATACACTTTCCATCAAAAGCCTTAGAACTAGAGAGAAATGAGAGCAACACATAACTCTCAAAGGACCTTTCAAGAGAGCTTCTGCACACACAAGTCTCGCTACAGGAGAAGAGTGGTGTTAATAGACAAAACACCTCTATCTGATTTTTTGAATCTTGTAGTTAAGAATGTTCAACATATAATATACATCAGTCTACAACTACGATATTACATCGAATTCTTCCGTTACAATGTTCCTCAAAGTTTTTCCTCATACATCACTTAAAGCCTATCTTAATTAAATAAGTGGTTGTAATTTTCTGTAAAAGAAAACTATTGTACCGGCTTTGTCTGTCCGTCCGCTCTCGGATCTTGAAAACTACTGAGGCTAGAGGGCTGCAAATTGGTATGCTGATCATCCACCCTCCAATCATCAAACTTACCAAATTGCAGCCCTCTAGCCTCAGTAGTTTTTATTTTATTTAAGGTTAGAGTTAGCCATAATCGTACTTCTGGCAGTGCTATAGGTACCAACAACACAGGCCACTACCGGACCGTGGGTGAGGCAACACCGGGCAGAAAACTCGATTGCGCCGAAGAGACTTCGGCGCATTTTTTACGTGTTCTATCATTCTCATCTAATGCATCGTGAATCTTGCTATGAAAAGAATTAATATCCTTCTGCCAACATTTCGGCTTCTTAAAGAGACTACCATAGTCACTATCAATATAGGAACATAAATCACTTTGAGACTCGAGTGTGTTTCCGTTCTTTAAGAAGGGTTTGTTTAAAGAAGCGAGAGGAGGTTTTACCTTTCCCCTTCCCAATAAATAAGAGAACGCTTTCTCTCCTTTATACATCTGATCCATCTCAGCTCGAATTTTCACTCCTTCCAGAAATCCCATTCTACTATTACATATTTCCCACAGAAAAAATACTGTGTTCGTGTGGGAAATATGTCTAACGCTCTCTTTTTTGCATGTGAATAATTGTAGTCATTCAACTGACTCGAACAATATTAGGCGTGTCATTTTTATAAAGACATTGTTAAAAGAAATATCATAGAATCAAGTGTAGTAAAACTAAGGGAGACTGCATTTTTAACATCAGCAAGGGTTTATGTAAAGTGGATGGTTAGATTGCGAAGGTTCTTGTTGTGCAATCCAAAATCATGTAACTGCCTTTTAACCTGTTTTATTGGTAGGACCACTTTTTATACAAGTTCAGTTTCTTAGGCTGTGGATTAGTTTGCTTGTTAACTATGTTTTCAAGTTGTTGCTTCTTCCCCCTTGTTTTTATTCTATTTATATGTTCAATTTTACTATTTGACGTCCTTCACCTGTGTTCCATTTTGCACTGTACCCTGAACATTAAATACACCAGAGCGCTTGGTACTTATGCCTTTTAATATTTTCTTCTGGCTCTTGTAGTGTGTATATATATAAATATATATATATATATATATATATATATATATATATATATATATATATATATATATATATATATATATATGTGTGTGTGTGTGTGTGTGTGTGTTTAGGGATATTATGCTTAGAAGCATCGACATTTTGAAAATCTCAGTATCATGAGGTGTTGAACATTTTAAAGAAGGCATGCAGCCTGAAATTCAATCTGCACCAAAGTAAAGTTTTTTGACCCATTTCCTCCAGATGGGGCTTGTGTGAGATTGCTGCGGGACATGCGAGAGTCAAGGATTTGTTGTAAAGAGGAAAGGAAAAGTACATATACGATTTGAAAGAATGAGGAATAGGAAAGGAAAAAAAAAAGGCGAGGGATGGAAAGAAATAGGAAGCAGTTGAAGTAGTAATGATAAAAATGAATAGAATATAGAAAAAGTACATCGTCACCATGGACATGTCTGTAAAACGATGATAGAGAACGAAAGGAATGTGAAGCATGACGATAATAATGGCATGAAAAAGGTATGGGGGAATGAGGAAGTTAAAATTAAATAAGAAAAAAAGTACGTGTGAGAAAGCAACCGACCGCTAAGGATGTCATTATCTTCCTCATCAAGGCAATCTTTTCAGTTTTGGGAAGTCTGCGTCACCCAGAGGGGGTCATTTGCGATCCGGCTACGTGAGCAGAATAATAGGCAAGAAAGACAAGTAGAGATAAGTACTGCTCTCTGACGATAAGAAAACTCCCTCTTAGGAGAATAAAATATTGAGAAAGATGATGTACAGTTGAAGATGATCAGCTGTTTTAAACTAGAGGGTAGAATTTCTGACGCTCTATGGGCCATGAAGAGTATTCCTTTTGTTCAAGGTCACTGTCATGCTTTCAAATGGTCGGATAACTCTATTTGTTCTCTCAGATTGGCCACCTTCCAGGTAGTCTATTTGAAAATTCTAAAAGAGCGGTTTGCGGAGAAGAAAAACTTGGATTCTTCTCATATGCTGGAGAAATATTTATTTTCATTTTTCATTTCATACTGATTCTGAAGAACGCAATGTAGCCAGTCTCTTGAAAGGAGTAATGCTTCTTGTGATTGGTCGTGTCATTTTTACTGAACTGCGTGCGAAACGCATCATCCTCTTGTCACTTTAGTTTTAACTCCAGTTCACTGACATTTAAGACTTCTGCGGAAAATATAAATTTTCTTCCGTGGCTGCACAGATGAAGCCTAATTCCAGCATGTAAAACTCATTAGAAAGACTTTTCTTCTTTACTTCAATGTTTTTTCTGTATGTTGTGATATGCTAATGCCTAAATATAGCGCAATGGCCGGTTATCTGCACCTATTCTTTCAGATGACCACCTCCAAAAAATGATGTCGGATTCTGTGGTCAGAAAATTGGGTCGGCAGAGGAAGAAGCTTCACTTTTCCTAATATTTTGTGGTCCTTGAAGTAGATTCCTCTTATGCAAGCTCTTTGCCCCACGAACAAAAGGTAAATACCTCAGTCCATTCTTCCAGAAAATTCATGTCTATATTTTCTTCTTGTTAAAAGCAAACGCTTCAAGAAAGCAAAATTTTACTCCCATAAAGAAGAGGTTCGATAAGACTGAATTAACTTTTTGAATGCAACAGTGGGAATGCAAGTCTGGAGACCTGACCTAGTTTAAAAATTTTTTTACACAAATATGTTTTTATGCTTTCCAATAGCGAAGTCATGTCAGTGTACTTTACTTACTCGTATCAGTATATACTATAATTCAATAAAATAAATCATAAGTGACATGCATTTCATCGTACATTTAAACAATGAATACTATGTATTTAAAACCCATAAACACACACACACGCACATGCATATATACATACATACATATATATATATAATATATATATATATATATATATATATATATATGAGATCAAATCTTTGAAGATGCATTATGAGAAAAAACTGCCAATACCAGATTCAGGGTTACATAAAAGAATGCGTCCAGATCGAATTCGTCTATTATTGAATATACATCTTTGGATATGTGTATATGGTAAGTACACCAAACACTTGTAAAGCATTCATTTACTTTACCCTGTTTCTGGTATTTACACACACACACACACACACACACACACACACACACACACACACACACACACATATATATATATATATATATATATATATATATATATGTAATGTGGAAAGGAAACCACTTTATAAGCAATCTCAACCTCTAAACTGTCTTATAAAGTAAATGTAGTATTTTTCATACGGATAACTAAATGAGGAAGGGAGTGAGAAACTCAGCCCCTACGTAAATTTTCTCCATGCTTCTGCTTTTTGGTACAGCTTTTTATCTTTCTTAGATCTGGTGACTGCTTGAAATACCTCTTTTTAGATAAAGGCGAATGGAGACGGAAGCCTGCCAAAACTGGCCAGAAAAATTGAGTCCCCCATAGAATCTACAAATGAACGTGGGGTTGACAGAGTCACCAGGATTTGGAAGGCCTGCATGAGGTCTTGACACAGAAAACGGAGGTTCGTGACACATGTGGCTGAGTAGCCAACTTGACCCCTGAGGTGAGACGCCGGTAATCCTAGTGCCCTCTGAAAAGAGCAAGAAAATAATCCGCCGAGGTCATAAAATGCAGGCAGCAGCCTGCCTCTCTCTCAGAGAACCCTATCAGCAGCAGACCCAACACACATTGCCCCTTGCTTGCTCTTTATTGAGCTGACCCCAATGTGGCCATCTTTTGGCCTGCCAGTCTCTTACCTGTGCAGTACCATTAAACTCATCCCTCTGTTCCTGGTGGAATTTCAAAGAGGCCTTCCATTGCTTCGTTTTAAGGTAACGTCCCTGATTTGAGGTTATTTCAACAGTCACGTACCTTTAATCTTTTACTGAAATTCACTTTCTTTTCTGAAATGCGAGTTCTCACAAAGTCCTAACTTAGTCCAGTGTGAATTTCAACATAAGCATCTTGCACCAGAATCAAGTTATCTTGGCACCCAATGTGCAACCCTCGATTCGCCCAACATCATTACAATTTTCCTTATGTAACCGCTTGCATTCTCTAATTGTAGATGGTGTTGCTAGCTGTGGAAACAACTGCTTGTCTTGTGCTTCTTGCTGTGGCATTTCCACTGCAATTAATTCTTCAGTGTCCCTTTCAAGAGGATTACCCATAGATTCTTCAGTATTTGAACAATTGCTGTAATATTTAACCATGTGACAGAACATTACTTTACCTGCCTATCATTCTCCATTCTTCTGATTGACGTGCTTAATTGTAAATATATTTAATTTAAAGTAAACCTAAGAGTTAATCTGCAACAGTTCCTTGTTGAAATATGGCCTTCAGCCCGACTGTTTTTCTAAATAAGTTTCTACCTGACCTAGCAATTGCAGTCAGAGTCATAAGGTTCAGGTAAAGTCCCCTCTTCTCCAGCTAGACCCCAGGATTGGATCCTTGAGCAAGGAATACAGTAAGTAGGTCAGATTGAAAACTTAATAGTAGCGACCGATGCTCAAAATTACAGTCTGCATCATTGCAAGAACATCCTTGCAACTTGCAGCTCCCAGCTAGTAGCTTTGCTAAAGCTGGATGCGAGATTAGAAACGAATCTGGTAATGTAAATCCTAAATAAGCATGAGCAAACAAGTTTCCAGAGCGTAAGTACAGTGTTATTTTTAGCTTTTCGTAGGTGCAAATAAAACCGTGACTGTGAATAGTGATAGGAAGCAATATGCCACATGCATGCTAACAAGATTTTTTATAGCGAAGAGAGAGAGAGTATTTTCCAAAACACAAGGTTTGTGGCTAATGCATAGCAGTCTGCATGTCTTAACTGCTAGGATTACCTAGGCAGTGAGGTGCGAATATAAGTGCTAAAGAAAGGAAATAGTGCATTTGTTTCCTCCATGTGCTCTGGACAATTTGTCGTACAATAATTAGCTAGGCTACACAGTACATTCTGGGCCATGAACTATAGCCCGTCCAGCAATCTTTGCTTCACTGGAATATCTCTCTCTCTCTCTCTCTCTCATTGTAGCAAAAGCACTATGTTTTCTTAAAAATCCTGTTTACAAATTTTTAAAAATTATTTTGTTGCATCCACAAAAAATCATCTCATTTGCGACCACGTGAGCCATTGTCTATCTCGCACCTCATTGTCTTTTTTTTTTACTAGAAGTAACCGATCGATTTTTTCCCATTCATAAAACTTGTATCCCCAAGCCAGGAAACCCATTCCAATAGTGTTCGTCTTTTTTCAGAACACTCTGTGCGAGATTTTGCTCACAACAAATATCATGCGCTTACCAAGCTGTCAAACTTCCCCATCAAAACAATAATTGCACGACCGCTGGGTAGTAGTGTCAATGACTACTATTTAGTCACGTGCCCATCCGGCAAAATTTGTAAGTAGAGTAAATTCATTTCGCACGAGACCATTGGGAAAATATTCGACCCGTGTATGATGGCTGTAAGCATTTTTACTCATTGTGTTAGGGAGAATTTAACTATTTTGTCTCAGCACTGAGATTTATAACAGCGTCATATTATGGCATTCGGTTACCTCATACTGCGGGAAGCTCGGTTATTTATGCCAAGTTAAAGGTTATGTGTTCCCTGAAACTCCTGTTTCAAAGCTTATGCTCATCTGCACCAACCCTAGGTGTTTCTCAGCATAATATATTCGTTCACTTATGAACGTTTTCGTTCTAAGAACAACATAAAATCACTCACTTACGAACCCCCACATTCTATGGACACTCTAAATTCGTTCCTTTGAGAACCTTATGTTCAATTCATAAACACCCCAGAATTGTTTACTCACGAACCTTTACGTTCTAAAAACCCTTTAAATCCGTTCACTTAAGAACCTTGTAAAGTCCCCGTTCAATGCATTCTCTATAGTGAACATCCCGTTTTCTGCAATGCCTTCACATTGACCTAGGGTTGACCAGAACATATAATTGTTGTAAATTTTATATTTATTGTCTTTCCAAATGATCATGCTTTATGAACATGTAACGAAGTATTTATGTTATGCGTCAGACATTATTGATCACTCTGTTTTCTGTATGAACCTGTCCTGTTTTTGTAGGGAATTAGTTTGACCTCAGGTCACCTGTAAATCTTTGTATCCGCAGTCTCTGCGAAGTACGCACACGTCTGCACCCCGCTTTATAAGCAGCTTGCTTCATCAATAAACTAGCAGTACTTGTCTTCCTGCTCATTATTTTGCACCTCTCTCACAGTGGTGACCCTGGAGTGGTTCCCGGAAGCCATTAACAGACCCAAACAGTGACTAAGTCTTGGCCTGATGAACCTTACCCACGTCCCTAACAGACTAACTAGGACGCTCTAACAAAGCGTTCAGGCGTTTACTGACCCTCGTCGGCAGGTCGCCAGCGTCATTAGCGGACCCACACGGCACGCTCCCCCAGCATGCATTGGCGCGAGTATTCCCTCACACTCCAAGTGAGAACGCGAAATGAGCATGGATGCGGACATTCCCAACCACGTACAAATTACCGCGACCCTCTCGGAAGCAGACACCTCCCTCTCGCAACCCCCTCCTGTGTACACCTCCAGTACCTGCACCCCACACAATGACCCCTTGACGGACCAACCAAAGACAGCCCTTAAAATAAGGCTGCCGCCATTTACCAGGGAAAACGCAGCGTCCTGGTTCTACAGGGTTTGAGGGGTAGTTCAGGGTGGCAGGCCTAATGGACGAGGTGTTGAAGGCGGGCATCGCCATCAACGCCCCCTCGGATGAGATATACAGGAAGATCGCCCATGGTTGATGATGACGTCAAGTCCTGCCACCTTCCAAGAACTAAAATCCACTCTCGTTGAGACCTGCTCTCCAAGAGAGCTGCCCACACCCTTGACCTCACCCTCAACCCCAGGCAGGAGGGAAACCTCTTAGAAATGTGGCATGCCGTCCAGGACCTCCTCCTCCTCCCCGAGACTGACAGCAGTGGCAGGTGCAAAGAAATCAGCCTGTCGAGGGAGATCTTCCTGCGGCAGCTACTGCCGGAGGTCTGTGGGCAGATCATGGACGCATATACCCTGCCGATCAAGGACCTAATCAGGGTAGCACAGCAGCTGATGGATCCCACGAAGGTGGCCAAGCTGGCGACGACGCCCGCACACTCCGCCAACTGCCTCCTGCTGGAGGACCCCACCACAGAGCCCGTCAACGTCATTGAACAGAAAAGGCCATCCCACCAGCAGAAGAGGGAGGGGCCGGGGCTTTGTTATTACCACCGGAGGTTTGGGAGAGCTGCCCGGAGATGCGAAGCCCCCTGCCCTTTCTTCCCTTCAAAAATCGGAGGAGGCAGTGGCCAACCGCACAGGCTGCCATGGCAGCAGCAGCAGCAACACCCAGGGGCCCCTTACCATTAGGTTTCTACGTCCACGACACCATCTCCGGCAGGATGATGTTGGTCGACACTGGAGCCATATGTTTAGTGTTTCCGCCTTCAGGAGAGGACCGCAGACGCCCGCCGGACCCGACTGCCTCCCTGACGGCCGCAAACGGGTCCCCCATCCTCTCCTATGGCACCAAGCTCCTGTTGATCTTCATCCTTGGCCGGAGGTACAGCTGGAAATTCATCATCAAGGACTTCAGGACCTCACTCCTAGGGGCAGACTTCCTCGCCCACTTCGGACTGGCAGTCAACGTCGGCCGCAAACGCCTGCTGGACATGAGCCCTGCCAGTCCCTGCCCTTGTCGCTGCGCCCCAAGGAGCCCGCCATCTGTTCCGTCGTGCCCCACCAGTATGGTTCCCTCCTGAAGGAGTTCCTGGAGGTCTTCAAACCCAAGCTCCACCAGATGCCCGGGGCTCCTGCCAAACACGGGATATACCACTGCATCAAAACGAAGGGCACCCCAACGCACACAAAGTTCCAACGGCTTCCTCCACAGCACCTTCAGGAGGTCAAAAAAGCCTTCGCGAGATGGAGAGGATGGCATATGCAGGAAGGCTCCCAGCCCGTGGGCCTCCCCCCCTTCACATGGTGCAGAAAGTGGACGGCACCTGGAGGCCCTGCGGCGACTACAGGTGGCTGAACCTTGCAACAGAGCCCGACCACTATCCCTTGAAGATAAGAAGAACTAGAGAGGGATGGAGAGACGGAGTCAAAGAGATCTTATAATTGAGACCTCACCATCCAGTAGGTGAAGAAGTGAGGGCAAGGAGATGAATGGCGCAGTTTGTAGTACAGTAGGTTTGATGCACTAATAGTTAGCATTCTATGTAGGTGAGAAAAATTTCGCAAAGCGGGTCCTGATTTATGGAATTCACGAGTACCGAAATACATATATTTTGGGTATTGGTTGTGGGAGACTTCTACATAAAGGCTTCACCAATCTAAGCGTGAGTGCGGCAGTGATTATTATCCTTTCGTCACTTGGGAACCATCCAACGTCAAGGGAAATGGTTTAATATTGGAAAGAAATATAAAAGTATAAAAGTGAAAAGCACAGGTATGCAAAAAAGCGAATGCTTGATGAAAATGGGGAAAAACAAACTTTTCGTTCAATACTGAATATATCTAGAACCTTGAAAATATATCCCGAACAATGAATGAGGTCAGCCCTCGTCACAGGGCCTTTTTACAAATATCTTGTCTTGTCAAGAAGAGCCTGTGGAGGGAGCAGCATATTCTTATTACCTTCGATGGGGATATGCTCCCAGAAAATCTCAAGAATGGATGGACGGAGGATGGTCGCATCTGGACCTCAATAAAGGTTCATCTATTTGTTACCCTACTTAACATCTCACGTTATTTTACAATGCTCTAACTTCCAAGAAGAAAATGAAAGTGGAAAAGCTCTAGCCATATACCCACAGCTCACTTTTATAATGAAAGCAGCTACTAATCAATCGTTGGTACAGGTTCATTTATTCGCCACTGAGAAGGAGCCTGGCGAGGAGGGTAAGCCTTACTTCGGATTTGGCTCCTTTTTTTGCAATGTATTTTTTTACCGTTTGTGTTTTTTTTCTTTTGTTTCTTTTGTAGCTTATAATGTTCTGTCTTTTTCCATTACATTTTGTGCGTGTTATTTTTATTAATTTTTGTAGATGCATGTTTTCCACACTTTATTGTGTAATTTGAAGGTCTCTTTTACTTCAAATCATATTATATTTTTACCTCGTCTTCCTGTTTCTTTTATATACGACATTCTAGTTATATGAAATCTTATTTGTATGCCATTTGACTCCTTGTTATCTTCCGTGTATGTCTGGTTTTGTTTTCAACGAATGACGAATTACAAAAAGAACTGATACAGTTTTGATCGACGTCATAATATCGGTAACTTGCGTCGCAACACTTTCGATCACTGACGACGTTAAGGGATGGAAGAAAAAGGAGAGGGGTTCAGTGAAAGAAAACGACATTTTTTCCGCGAGAGAACAGGCACAGTGGCGTAACTAGCGTCGGTGGCGCCCGGGGCGGACTCACAAGTGCTGCCCCATTTCCGTCCTAAGAGGTAGGCTACTAAACTGGTGAAAATTAAACGCACATTTTAAGCCTTAACAATCATTTATTTTATCTCATAAAGCTAAAACAAAGATAACACAGCAGATTTACAACGGAACCCTCCCAGCTTTGTTAGAAGCGAATTCGCTAATAACAACATCAAATTCCAGCTGATTAGTAATTTCATGCTCTGTTGACAATATCGCCAGGTTTGGCAATCTGAGCTGACTCATAGTTGATCTTAGATGCTCAAACGGACATGAAAAGACAAACAAATATACAAGTAACACATTTCGTTTTCGTAACACCTCATTTTTTCCTTGAACCGAGATGACGCGATAATCGATTGAACTTAGGGGCAAATGAGTTAATGATGTCTTCATATCTAGATAATAAGGTTATTACAGTAATGAAACAGAAACTGTTTATTGGAGTTGTGGTTATAGATAACTTTACAACCTGACTATAATGTTTTCTTTTTGTGTTCTTCAGCTGCGATTGGGAATACAATTTATATTCTTGTGTAACACACATGTGCGTATGTAAGCCATTTTGGTTAATACAAGGTGTACGATGATAATATTGGGTGCGATATTCTACAATCATTTCCAGACTAATGACTTTACGTCGAATTGCCAGTGTAAGGATATAACTTTCAAATGTTGGACCTATGTTAATTTTGCTAACATTCCATTTTTGCGTGTATAGAATAATCTTCCGGTAACAGATTCACCTCTCACTGCTCAAGAGATGCTCAAGAAAAACATCTTAATCTGTAAGGAACTCCTTATTTATTTACTTTTCCTTAGAAAGATTCCGTAAGATCTTTCACGCAAGACTGCAGACACTAACACAATACGAGAGGAGAATGACGACGGAATGCAGGCATTACAAAGCATAACAGTACCAGAATTTACCCAAAGAATGATGTCCTCTAATGATAAAGAGGCTCATGATATAGATAATGCTAATGAGAACGAAACTCTCAGGCAAAGCGATACATTTCTGGAACCCTGAAATAATCAACTACTACACAAAGAGAAGAATAAAAACTCAATTTCGTGATCGCGAGGATGACTGTTCCCACGATCTCGTCGAGAGTTTTAATCATTTATTAAAGGGCACTCTCCTGCTGGTGCCTCCGGGCTCTCGGAACAGTTATGCCTTCACATGTCATGCTTCTTCTTCATGAAAGAGTGCTTCAAATACGCTTGTTTACGCAGCTTCTCCTCTCCCTCCCTCCCTTTCTCCCCTTCTCTCTGAATTTCACACTTGGTGCAAATGATTTTTTTTTGTTGAGCAGCTGACAATATTTTCACTTCAAAGTTCATTTGCTACTTCCTTAATTCAGTTTACTTTGGATTTATTTTGTTTATTGTTATTTATCTTATTTGTTTTTCTTTATCATTTTCCCTTTATAGTTTATTCTTTAGTGTTCAATGGCCTAAATTCCTTTTATGTACTGAAGTACTTTACTTGTTGTGGTCCTTGGGCCTGTGACATTCCCTTTTCCCAACTAGGTTTGCAGCCTGGATTTTAGTCATAATAATGCATAATCATCATTATTACTATGTTAATATGTAACATAAGGGGTTCTTCTAAATCTCTGATTATTCCAGTAATGCTCAATGTTCAATTCGATGCAGAAACAGCAGCAAGGATGAATTAGAACAGGGCATGTTAATTACGAAGACTCCCGCTGTGGAAAGTGCCGGAATATAACACAAAATAGCAAGAATCAAATGACTCGTTATATTAACACTGCAAGTACAATGCAAACAAAATGCAATAAAATACAAATAAAAAATGAGCCGAAGTTTCTTTGGCATAATCGGGTTTTCTTTGCAGCGTATAATGCTGTATGAAACTTTCAGCCACGGTCCGATGGTGGTCTGTGCTGTTGGTACCAATATCGGTGCCAGAAGTGCGATTATGGCTAATTTTAACCTTAAATAAAATAAAACCTACAGGGGCTAGAGGGCTGCAATTTGTTATGTTTGATGATTGGAGGGTGGATGATCAACATAACAATTTGCAGCCCTCTAGCCTCGGTAGTTTTTTAGATCTGAGGGCGGACAGAAAAAGTGCGGACGGACAGACAAAGCCGGCACAATAATTTTCTTTTACAGAAAACTAACAGTATCAGCGCTTTTTATAGTGATAAGCGTTTTCTCGCAAATGTATAAGAACAGGATGATTGTAATGACCGGTTGATTCAGGAAAGGGAAAATGAGGTTAAGTGACCTGAAGATTGGTCAGAAAAACGGAAGACATCGTGGAAGACGACGCTCGAGACAGAAAATGTTTGCGCATGGCAATATTTGGCATCGCTTGCAAACCTGCTTGACGAATTATTGGTTTCCTTTTTTTTTTTTTTTTTTTACTTTGGATCTTATTATCTACAGCAGGGAAATGATGATAAGAATTAACATTAAAGGAGCATCCAAAAAAGCATTTAGAATCATGCGTAAATTTCCAGTCAAATGTGTATTTACTCTTATTGGCTACTACTGCCAGAACAGTAATTTTGGTGAGTTCCTTACCAAACCAATTAGTGATTGTTACTCTCACATAATGTTATAAATGCCTAACAGCATTCAAATGTCAAGATTCTGGTTCCCGCATGAAAGCCTCAATGAGCTAGGCTTTGGGTACTCATGCGTGAAGAGCAAATTACGGCGTTAACAGGTAATAAACAGATTTACCTTGAGAATTTCGTTACCCTCTCAACAAGGAAATTAAAGGGGACGAAAAATACATTTCATACATCACCGGCACAGTCACTGACAGAGTTGACGCACTTGTCAGCACTTCGTCGTACAAATTATGAATGGAGCCAGCAGTGACATATACCAACGCTTTTAAATCGTGCAGTATGAGGATACAGTCTCGCACGATCAACACACACACAAACAACCAGCACACACACGGAGACGATACTGATGCCCCTTCTGAACCTGGCATTTGCTGTCTTCCAGTTTAGGATCAATAAATTCAACTGCTAAGACAGAGGCTCATAGCTAATCGAATTCTGATGGAAGAAGCTCATTTCTGAGTCCTTTGTGGGACAGCCAACCAGACATCTGGTAATGATCTCAAAATTACGGGAAATAACTGGGTGAAGAAGGATATGGAGATTACGAGATTGCCAAGGAGATTCGTCCGCGTAAGAAGGAAACGAGGAAGGAAGAATAAGAGGATGATATAGAAGAGAGGGTAAATAAGAATGAAAGCTGAATCGTGATGACGGTAAGTAGCGCAGGTTTGACGGAACACATCCAACATTAGTGCGTTCAGGTTTTCTGCCATTTCTTTACTTCTTGATGTCAAGAGTGTACCAGAATCCGGCAGCAGTGTCTGCAAAAGTGAAGACGCAAGTGTTCGTTGTCTTAGGGGCTGAAGGTCGGCACCCTGTTCAGGAGAAAATCCAGTAGCCTACGTTCCTAAGAGACGACTATATAACGCAAATCAAAGTAATGAAAGTACGATTAATTACTATTCTAAAATAATAATCATGGGTTATATTTTGTATATATCCCATATCTGTTTGTGTACATTAGATCGTGCTTGAATGTATTTGTTCCTAGACCGTCCTGACACAGGTCAAGGTATGGCCAGGATCTTGAGTATGGCATATAAATTATTGTAGGCTGCAGTCTTCGTAAGCCAAAGCTACGGAAAACTTACAGCCGTACAATAAGCATAACTTTCTAATTGACAGGCTTATCTAGGAAATGGATAGTCTTAAGTACATTACTTGGTTGAAATCATACTGACTATTCCCTGTAGTCAGAAAATCCCTAAATGATAGAAAAGAATCGCCCCGTGTGACTGCATGAGCACGGTTTTGTGTCATCACTGACATCGCAAGAAACCTACAAAATCTTCGGCGTAACAGCGCCTTTAGTTTTCAAAGTAGGTAAGAAGCAAAGAACTATTGGCCTAATTCACTATATCCTAAAGGAGATGCAAAGAATATAAATCTGCAGCTCCTTTACCTCACTTACAAACAGGCAGTCGTTGCTATAGCTTAAAATTATGAATCCTTTGCAGATTGAAGCGAAGTTCATCTAAGATCCAGAATTTCACCCCAGAAAAGTTGGAGCTATATTCCCGAGCGTTAGGCAAAGCACTTTTCTGTACGGAAGAAGGATATGAATTGAGGCATTAATAACGAATTAAGACAAAAAAGAACTGTGCGTTTTCAGAATTGTACCAAGCTCATGAAATTGTTGGTTTTCAGCGATGAAAATTTCATTCATTTATAAAATCAAACATAGTCCTCTCGTCTGAAATATAAAAACTTACTTTGTTTCATTAGTTAATCTTTAGCCGACGGGAACTCATTTATACCAAATTGCAGCCCTCTAGCCTCAGTAGTTTTTATTTTATTTAGGGTTAAAGTTAGCCATAATCGCACGTCTGGCACCGCTATAGGTGCCAAAAACACAGGGCACCACCGGACCGTGGCTGAAAGTTTCATACAGCATTATACGCTGTACAGAAAACTCGAATTTGCCGAAGAAACTTCGGCGCATTTTTTGCTTGTTATGTGGAGTCATCGATGGTAATGAAAACGAACTTTATAGCACAAGTAGGAGAGTAGCGGCGGTGGTTCTGAAGAAAAAAGGCACTGCGTCTTTCTGTTGTTTATTCTGGTTATTTCTTGCAAAAATATAGTCCGTCTTCTCTCTCAGACAGAATCTCTCCTAGCTCTGCCAGACAATCTCTCTCTCTCTCAAACCAGCTCACATACTGCAACCTCCCAATTTCACAAATTACATTCCATTACGAAAAGATTACATAACTGATCTGAAACTAGAACATCGACACATGGATCATGATACAAGACACAAGATTGGAACAAGTGACAGCAACCATCTTCTCATAAGATCAGTTATCAAAATACCCGAAAGGGCAACACGTACAAGTAGGAGGGCAGTGCCCTAAATCCTTCCGTGCCTGATTTTGGCTCTTTCTGCTTTTAACCTCAAAATATTTCATAAATAAAGGGCTCGAGTACCAGTTTACGCCTTGTTCTAGATATGTGTCTACCTTCACTAGTCGGTGTTCTTTTAATTTCACAATACCACACTAATAAATCACATTAAGAACCATATAAATTATTTTGTTTGATTTTCACAACACTGCTACTTTCAACTGTCACTCAGGGCAATAAAATTTACATATATGTATATATATACACACACATATATATATATATATATATATAAATATATAAATATATATATATATAATTCATATATATGTATATTTATATATATATATATATAAAATTTAATTTATATATATATATTTATATATATATATATATATATAATTTATATATATATATATATATATATATATATATATATATATATATATATATATATATATATATATATATATATATATATATATATATATATATATATATAAAACCTACAAACAGTCGTAACGTCGGGATATTCAGAACTAACAATTCCTGACAACGAGAGCGTAAAGATTACCTGTGTAAAGCTCCCCAATGTTGGGAATGATGAACATGCGTCCTTTAGGTAGGCTCTGACGTCTACATCTACAATTTAGGTGGTCAAATTTAAACATGAAGGACTGTGATACAGGCAAAGTCTGTGATCTACCGTCATTGGTGCTTTGATTAACTCTTTGTCGGACGCTTTGTTTCAGCAGGCTTGATAGAACAAAACTGAACAAACTTGCCTCGAAGCCATCCATATAAACCGCCTTAATCTAAGTCAACCGACCAACCACAGGTCCTTTATTGCAGGCCTCGCTAAAGCCTCATACATGTGCAATTTCATATCACTTGTGGCTGACGGGAACCTACGCTGTTTCGCATAGATTCATTTTGCCCCTTTGCGCATTTCCCTTCCTTGCTCAGCACTGGGTCGTTTGTGGTTCTCGTAACATGAACCATCCCAGAATGGTAGGCGAAACCAACCAACCAAGATTAAACGTAATAATCTGCAATAAACTTGATAATGTTTGGAAGTGAAAAGATGGGATTTCAATCACTTTCTTTAATAGATGGGGTTTCAGGCCTTTCAGAAGTGACAAAAAGGAGCAGCCATTACACAAAATGGTTCGTTATACAATTTGCTGTAATATAATTTATAATTATCAAGTATATACATGCCGATATATATTTTTTATATAAGCATAATGAAAACGTCGAGTTTGATACCAGTTATGCCTTTCTGTAGAAACTGAAGTATTGTAAATCTTGGAGAAGAATGGGTGAAAGGATTATTAAAAAAGAAAAATAACTTAATCATAATTAGTATACATGTTTGGGGGAGTTCTGCTTAGAATGTGGCAAAACATGAAATAAATAATAAAACTTGCAAGTATTTATAACAAATTATCTTTTATGTGGTGTGTAAATCAAACCAGAAGTATATTTCCATGCAGAAGAAACAAATGACGAAGACAAAGAAATCCAAATTTGAAATAAACAAACAAAATATCATGTCCATCAAACACTGTCGGCAATGGCATTGAAATTCAGGAAAACCAAATGACGTATTGAGATACTTGAAGGAACTGAAGAAGAAAATGAAGAAGGACAATTTTGCCGTCGGTTGCATAAATTGAGGAAATCGTCCAACGAATGTCAGTTGCCAGCAGCCATTTTCGATCAAATCGAAGGAAGATGAGCATGGGACGACGTGCTTACTATTCGTGTGCTTTACACTGGCCTCTTTTTCTGCTGAGATAAAATCTCCAAAAACAAGTAAATAATTAGTACCTTTACTAAACAGTGTCTAGTAAAGGTGCCATTATTTTTTGTTTTTGTTTTGGAAGGTTCTATCACAGAGGTCATGTTTAAAAAAACATATTAATCCTGCGGTTTTCTATGAAGAAACTTTGTAGAAATCGTAAATTGTGTGTATTCATAGTCAATTATATTACAGCGCTTATCACGGAAACGAAGGGAACTGGTAATAACTCACCTGGGTTTAGCTTATTCAGTTATCATTCAAATCCCCTTGTGATGGAAATGTAGAAGAAATAAACAAACATCGATAGACTAACGTAGTCCTGACTTCAAGGAGCAAAACCCACCGGCTCTTGCAGGAAGCGTCAATTGCAAGGCACCTGAGGAAGTGTTCAACAAGAGAGGATGCTTCAGATCTCCGGATGTGAAAATGTTAAGAAAATGTACCCTTGAAAATAATGACAGGCTGAGGGATGATGCACTGTAGTATACCCGTAGACGCAAATCAAACGCATCACGAGAGCTCGCGCATTCGAACAACTCACAGCGGTGAATTGAATTGAACGTAGAATTTAGGCCAAAGACCAACCACTGAGACCTATGAGGCCATTCAGCGCTGAAACAGAAATTGACAGTAAAAGGTTTGAAAGGTGTAACAGAAGGAAAACCTCGCAGTTACACTATGAATCAATTGTTAGGAGAGTGTGGAAAGTACGACGGAAGAGAATATGAAAGGAGTTACAGTAAAAGGAACGAAAGGGGCTGCAGCTAAGGACCGAAGGCACACTGCAAATCATAGCGGTGAAGGAAGGACTCTTGCCCTTCCCTCAGAGGAGACGAGGGCCAAACAACGCATCAAGCAAGAGCAAAGTCTCATCAGCAGCAAGTGCTTTCAAGAACGTTTTAAGTTTAATTTAACTTTGTAAGAAGGGTCTGAAGAGATTAGGAATTTCAGACAATTTTACTTGAAATTCGTGTCATGTTAATAATATATAAAAACAAAAACAAAAACCACAAAATTAAGGAGTGAGTGTTTTGCAAGGCAATTCTAAGCAACTCCATCTCTCCTTCAGTGTGGATAATGTGCGCTGCAAAGGAGATCAGATTTCTCGAAACTGTCTGGGAATACTTGAATAATCAAATCTCTCCTTTTCCTGTTATATGCTTTTCATTACAACACTATTTTGAAACCGGGCATGTTTTACTGCGGAGCAAATTACTGGACTGCATGTAACAGAACTAATAGATAAGACTTTAAAGGGTTTACATTTTCTATAAAAAACTCATCCAATTACTTTTGAGTTTTCGAGTCATTTTGTCATTTTAAAAAAAATTACGTTAACCTTCGTCTATCATTATCTATCCACCTATCTATCTATGTGCACACACACCTACACACACACACACACACATATATATATATATATATATATATATATATATATATATATACCCTCGCTGCTGGGAGAAAGGGAGCTGGGGATTTGGTAACATGTAACATTCGCTACCGGGGTCTAAGTGATGTCAGGCAGGGCAGCCGATCGTTGCCAAATCAAAGTCCTTCAAAAGAAGGCATCGTGCTTACCCCATATAATAATGGGAAAAATGCACGTTAAAGACGAAGAAGAAGAAGAAGATATATATATAATATATATATATATATATATATATATATATATATATATATATATATATATATATATATATATATATATATATATATATATATATATATATATACAGTAGCTCCTCGTTGGGGAGTGGGTTCCGTTCTCAGCTAGCACTCTGCTGGCCGCGAGTTCGAATCTCCGACCAACCAATGAAGAATAAGAGGAATTTATTTCTGGTGATAGAAATTCATTTCTCGCTATAATGTGGTTCGGATTCCACAATAAGCTGTAGGTCCCATTGCTAGGTAACCAATTGGTTCTTAGCCACGTAAAATAAATCTAATCTTTCGGGACAGCCCTAGGAGAGCTGTTAATCAGCTCAGTGGTCTGGTTAAACTATGATATACTTAACTTTTATACGTATATATATGCATATATATATATATATATATATATATATATATATATATATATATATATATATATATATATATATATATATATATATATATATATATATTATGCATCAATGTGTATGTGTGTGAGTGTACGGATACCGACACATTCAAAGGCAAAACTGCTTTTAAAGTGTACCATAAAATACATTTATATAATTTTCAAACCTACCCGTGAAACCTTTTTAGTTTTCTGTAAGAGAAAACTATTGTGCCGGCTCTGTCTGTCCGTCCGCACTTTATTCCGTCCAGACCTTTTTCTGTCCGCCCTCAGATCTTAAAAACTACTGAGGCCAGAGGGCTGCAAATTGGTATGTTAATCATCCACCCTTCAAACATCAAACATACCAAATTGCCGCCATCTAGCCTCAGTAGTATTTATTTTATTTAAAGTTGAAGTTAGCCATAATCGTGCTTCTGGCAACGATATAGTATACAGTAGGCCACCACCGGGCCGTGGTTAAAGTTTCATGGGCCAAGGCTCATACAGCATTATACCGAGATCACCGAAAGATAGATCTTATGGTCGATGGCCTTGATTATACGCTGTAGCGGCTGTACAGAAACTCGATTGCGCCGAAGAAACTTAGGCGCATTTTTTTACTTGTTTTCTTTTTACAAGCGCTCAAGGTGACGAGGACATAAATTAACAATAAACATCTCAGTGAAGATCTGGGCCGTGTTCCTTGGTCTTCGACAACTGAAGAAGAACACATGAAAATTGCAAGAACGAACACAGTCGTAATATAGCCCAACGAATGAAACCTGTAAGGGTGATATGTCCTTCACACACACACACACACACACACACACACAGAGAGAGAGAGAGAGAGAGAGAGAGAGAGAGAGAGAGAGAGAGAGAGAGGGAGAGAGAGAGAAAAAATAGGGTAATCAATTTTAGAGCTAAAAGGCAACATGTCACCGGAAATCCGATACCATCTTTGCTTTTAACTGCCACTATAATCTTAAAAATAAGTATGTACCGAAAGAATTTACTTCTAATTTCAACGTCTCTCTTTCTCTAATACACGCGCTCACACAGACGCACACACCCACACGTATATACAGTATATGTATGTATGTGAGTATGCATGTATATGAGTGTGTGTGTGTTCGTGTTGAACGTACTGTCCATGTTATATACGTAGTATATAGAGAAATTTCGAGGCATCAGAGCATCTTGATTATGACACATGCAATGAACGACACGCCCTTGCGATGGCTGTCGTCTTCTCACCTTTGTCATTGTCAGTCAAAGTCAAGGATGGTTATGTAGCTGATTTTGATCTCCCGCCCTCCCCCCTTCCCTCTCTCTCTCTCTCTCTCTCTCTCTCACGGTATGGCTAAGTCTTTATCAGGCATTTATTCCTCCTTAAGCTCCCTTGCCACTTACCCTTGAAAAACTGACTGACATTTTTATCGGTTTAGATACTGTCTTTTTTATGCACCGTCTGTCTTGCATGACTACCTACGTTTTACAAACATGTTTTATCCCAACCTATGGTTTAAGGTTCGGCTGCAGAGGAAACAGTTGCAATGGAAATTAATCTTTTTTTTTCATTATCCCTGAATGAGTTTCCTGTGCAGGAAATATTGTTAATTCGGTACAACTGAGAAGACTATCCTTATGAGGGAAAGGACGGAGCGAGGAAAAAGACTTGGCCATGCAGATAAATTTAAATTTAACGGAGGTAATGTTAGTGGATTAATTAAAGGAAATCATTTCCTCACAGGGAACCAGGCTCAGTCTAATACCTATACGCTTTCTGCTCATATTTCCATCTGCAAGGGCAAGCATTCCTCTGACCAGTAACGCATGAAATTCATTAATTAAGAATAAATTACAATTCCCGTAAGGTACGTTTCCCCTTGAAAAGGGTAGCAGCATAAATAACACTGATCCTGGTAATCATTTTGATCATGAAAGTAATCACTATGTGAGACCATTAAGTAATATGATATCAACTGTAAGAAGTTGAGTTTTTTCCTAGGTAACACAGATATTTATATTCGGGTTGCATATGTAATAAGCAACTACGTAAAATAAGGAAATGAGAAAACAAGTTACCGTAACTTTGGAATTATCAGGAAATGAAATAAGCGCATCATTGCACTTCGAGAGATAATCAAGGTTGCGACTTACTTCACAGGGTTATTGCTGCTCACAACAGACCGCCAAGACTTATATAAACAAGTCTCGATGACGCTGATGTTTTTGACAAGGTAGCGTCGCTAAACTTACGATTTTTGTCTCTTACTTGAGTTCGAATCCGGCATGAGGGAACGACTTCTCTCGTACACCCAAGCAGGAAAACATCCATCCAAGTCATGAAGGCGTCTCGTATGATACTCAGTCAGGCACGAGGATATGCATAAAGCATATCTTCCTGATGTCAGAGCTAATGCTTCAGACGTCAAATGGGTGCTGGCGTGACGCGTGGAATGGTTTAGGTGGTCAATCATCTGCGAAAAGAGTGTTGACTTCAGAAGTTGCACTTGGGATAAGGATGCATCCAAGGAATTTTTGCAGGCATACTTCAAGATCTACGTCCGTTATATCTTCAACAGACACAAAACTAGATTCATTACTGAATGTTTATTGACAGCATGTTCTGCAATTAAATTATTATATTAACAATCTAAAGAAAAATCAAGAAAAATCTAAATATACGATCAGATGGCTTACTAATTCTCATCAAAGAGATGGCACATGACCTCAAATGTAAAATACATTTCTTTAAACTAAATGGAATACTGGCTGTGAAGCAACTGTAATTCCGAAAGTTTTTCTTAAACGAAGAAGAGTGAAAACATTTAATTATCATCCTCAGTGACAATCTTCTCATTCTTCTCTTGCCTGTGGCCTCTGCTTTCAATCACGCTTGTCTGGCGCAATGGATGAGGGGCTCGTCCTTTTCATTGGCTGAGGCCAATTAGGCTACTTAAAAAACTGCTGGCGACCCGTTCTCTCAAGAGAACATTTTCTAAATAAGGAGCATATCTTTTCCAAGAGGTTTATTTTTCGGTTGGGGGAGAAAGCTACAAATGAATCATACTGAGCAAAAGAAAAAAGGAGCAGTTATCAATATACCAAAAGATCTTTCATTTATTTGGCTCATGGTAAGCCTTGCGTTGCCCTTTCTCTCATCTCCCCCGTACTGCTTTGTAGTAAGTATGTGTGTGTGTGTGTGTGTGTGTGTGCGTGCGTGTGTGTGTGTGTATACAGTTAGCCACTGAAGCTGTAAAGATTAATAATAACTAACAAATACTATGAATTTTTTGTAATTATTGTGACCCCTTATTTTAACGGGTTTCATCACGGCAGCGGAGGTTGTACTTAAATGTCAAACACATCCACTCAAACACCAAAGAAAAAACAGCAGCTCCAATTGCAGCTTCCGCTGGTTAAATGATGACAGAGATCAAATGTTGAACAGCAAACTTACGGAAAAAACTTAGGGTGTAAACCTAACATAAAAGAAAACGGGCAGGAAATGAAAAATCAATCCAGATGTGCCCGGAGACTGACTAGCAGGGCCGGGGGAATGACACCAGTCGCCCTAGCGCAAGTGGTAGTGTCAGTGCCTGTGACCCTTTGGAGCTCTTAAGAAGGGTCCCGAGCTTGTGCGAGTGGGTGGGTGGGTGGGTGGGAAGAAGGCTGAGTGAGTGGGCGTGAAGAAGGTACGCTAAAGGTTGCAAGTGGTCCCGGGAGTTGATCCAGGCCAGGCAGTCGGGAAGGTCGCAACAGAGTGGTAAGAAGCTCCAACTGCTCTCTCTCTCTCTCTCCCCCCCCAATACTCTCAGGGATTCCGTCTTCGTTCAGGACAGCAACGTCTCGTCTATGAGACGTTTTACGGTTCTAAGTCTAGCTGTGGCTATCAGACCATGTGTGCAGGGCTTGCTTGTAAATTCTCATAGAATATTTAGAATATCCACTTTCTGTTATCATTTTATTGATACGTGTGTGTGCATGGATTAATCTTGCATATCCGATGAAATATATGTCTATGGCTGTATGTTTTTCATTTCCTGGAACCTTCTCCTTTTGCCGTCGTATCTGTATTTTTTCTTTGTCCTTTTCCCTGCCCTTTCACTATTGCGTCTAAAGTAAATAATGGATAGAGGCTCTTCTATTTCTTATTTATCGGCCGTTTCTTTCGTGGGCATGT
The DNA here is from genome assembly GCF_040412425.1 of Macrobrachium rosenbergii. Lineage (NCBI taxonomy): Eukaryota > Metazoa > Arthropoda > Malacostraca > Decapoda > Palaemonidae > Macrobrachium > Macrobrachium rosenbergii. The sequence continues at coordinate 14,981,691 of NC_089795.1, read as the reverse complement.
TTGATTTTTAGTCCCTTGTCAATAGCTGTTTATTGTCTTTATGTCTATCTAACGAAAAAGAAACTCAGTTGTTGAAAAGGGACAAAAATATCGACGCAACAATGGACAAGAAACGAGAGACTTCAACGCAACACAAAAACGAATCCCTCGGGCGTGATCGCGAAGAAACCATCATTTTTCATTCTCATGGAGATATGATAATTATGCCGGTGACTGTGTTCTTATATTAACGACGCAAAGACAGTGTTGAGATTGTGAAGTTGTGATTAGTTACTCAGTGCTACTTAAAATTCCCCGATGACAAACGGACGCTCCAAGACCAGTGAGAAAAGTGGTTCGAAGAATAACGTCATTCTTTCTTTATCTTATAATGCATCATGTGACTGACACTGCTTAGCAAATGCGTACTGTATATGGGCGACAGGAATTTGCTGTATTCCCTTCTTTGGGAAATTAGGAAATGACATTAGTTTACTCTATGTTATTATTATTATTATTATTATTATTATTATTATTATTATAAGTGGCAGTAATAGCTGAATTGAGAGAAGCAACAGAAAAGCTTTCCAATGGTCAATCCAAACTATATTAAGTGCCAGGACTAAAGATATCTTCAATTTTCTGCAAGGGAGAAAACTTTCGTCATAGGTAATATCTGTGAGGATAATGACAAGAAAAATGTTCTTGACAAAAATTCAAATTATACGTTAATGTATTTGTAACGGCACTTACAACCTATAGATTTTACCTCAGGAAATATCACGCCCGTTCCAGGAGTAAGCACATCTGTTCCGAAATTCTCCAGTACTGATTTCAGATCTGTACCGTTGACCACATTGAGACCCAAAACTCTCAAGGTTTGAGCAAAAGGAATCACATCGAAAATGACGCTTACCTTCACGATGAGAGTGCGAAAAAATTGTTAAAATTGCGCCGGAGCTTCTTCGGCGCAACAGAGTACAATGCTATATGAAACACTCAGCCACGGCCCATGAAACTCTTAGCCGCGGCCCATGAAACTTTCAGCCACGCCCCGGTGGTGGCCTGTGTTGTTGGCACCTTTAGCGCTGCCAGACACATGATCATGACTAACTTTAACATTAAATAAAATAAAAACTACTGAGGCTAGAGGCCTGTAATTTGGTATGTTTGATGATTGGGGGGTGGATGATCAACATACCAATTTGCAGCCCTCTACCCTCAGTAGTTTTTAAGATCTGAGGGCGGACAGAAAAAGTGAGGACGGACAGACAAATGGCCATCTCAATAGTTTTCTTTTACATAAAACTAAAAAAGAAAGAGAACACATGGAATTATCATAATATACTATGTAATTATATCCTTTATTAAGAATATGCAGTGGACATATGGAAAATAGGAAGTGGAGGAGGAACATGTAGAATAAAAGAACACTGAACGATGTGAGTTGTGCCACTGGTATTTGTATTGCCTTTTGTTGCCCCGCTCAGCAAATATTTATATAGATATATGTATATATATACATATATATATATGTATATACATAATATATATATATATATATATATATATATATATATATATATATATAGATATATATAGAGAGAGAGAGAGAGAGAGAGAGAGAGAGAGAGAGAGAGAGAGAGAGAGAGGAATTTCTTGAAGCTTTCGTCGTCAATATTTTGTGGACTTAGTTATATTAAAATATTCTAGGGTATATTATTTACAAAGTCCACAGAAGATGGACGAAAAGTTTAAAAACATACGCATATCTTGGAACTTTCATATACTGCGGAACTTTTCACATTTCCAGCAAGTATTTTGACATACTATTTATTTGCACCATATATATATATATATATATATAGCAAGTATATATATATATATATATATATATATATATATATATATATATATATATATATATATATATATATATATATGCATGCATATGTGTGTACGTGAGTGTGATGTTGTTTGGTTGCGTGCAGAGATTGAAAGAGGAAGGGTCTAGAAAAGCAATCTTAGGCAGGAGAGGGATACTGTTAAGTCGTGGCTCAATGTAGATATTTAGGAAGCCGGAGCAAGATGATTTAAGTGAATAATACAAATTCCGTAAGAAGTTCGATGCGCTGCTGAAGAATCCCTCTATATGTGAAAAAAAAAAAGGGCAATGGAGATGGGCTTTCCGCATGAGACTTTGCCCAAGTTATATTGCTTTCTCAGGAGCCATCCTCATTGCCGGAAACGGCTCATTGGTACCGTTCTGAGCTCGCAGTTGTGAGGTTCGTGGATGATGCCCAGACTACAGCCACTAATCAACCCCAGCTGTAAAAGGGTACTAGCGGAAGCGTTGTGAGTCGAGATCCGGGGCACGGGCCAACGACATCACCTCTTAATGCTTGCTGAGACCCGGGAGGGGATCTCCCTCTGGCTCCAGCTCTCCAGAGACTAAAAAACGTATGGCACAAAAATGGACATTTATATGCGAGCGTGTGCGTATGCGCTGTGCACGTGTGTGTGTGAACAGAAGGTGCTTGTTCCGTAAGAATACGAGCAAGCACAAGGTCCCCAGGGGCTCCGTACATAAATGAGAGGAAAAAAATGACAATCGCGAGAAGTACGAAAGTAAAATGTCTAACGTCTGAGGAGCCAACCACCGCCTCATTCCGGCTCAAGTTCAAGTTCAAGTTCAGAGGAAGGCTTCAAGGGAAAGTCTCTCACGCCTCGTGTCTCGCAAGAACTGAGCGAGGGAACCTGTCAGATAGTATTTGTTTCAGCAGATCTTGTGACATTTTTAATGTTTTCCATCCACCTTTCAAACATTTTTTTTAACTTCCGGGATCCTTTCTTCTATATGTAAGTGCTCAAAGAGTAGTTTCCCTTTCTTCTTTTTGCTATCTATTAAAACGGTAATCAATTAAGATTTATATTATGATTATATATCTCGTGTTTGGCATCTTTCGTAAGTTCAGTTTTAAAAGATAGTTTTCTCTACGACTTTGAAGTTTCCACCGATGGGCTGAGTAGGTGCAACTCATTTCTGCTGAACATCACTTTCAAATTTGGCTGAAGGGCGCAAAGTCACATTGCCTTAGTACCAAAGGTCTTTGAGTCCTTTTACTGCAAAACCGTAGAGGAGTCTCTCTTGAAATGTTATAGATGCTGATGTTGACAGGTTTAAAGAACGTCTTAATCCACTTATAAATTTAGCTACTAATGGGTCGTTATTCAGTCTTTGTTGGCTGGAGAGTCCTTTATTAGCCGCTAGCACCTTGCCGCACTTGGATCAGCGGCCTGTGTTGGCATAAGGCCAGCTGGTAGTCTGCTTTTCTCTTTTTTCATATGAAGGTTATTCTGTTCCTTTGAACTTCCTTGGCAAATTAATTACCTATTTGGCACCTCCATAACAGTGCATGTTCATGAATAATTATAATAATAATAATAATAATAATAATAATAATAATAATAATAATAATAATAATAATACTATATTCAGAAATTAACATGCTGTACTCAGTTCGTGATGTTGAAGACTGTCTGATATTTTAAATATTGATTATTTTCGTGATTCAGGAGGTGAGAGAGAAAATCACATCAGAACTGAAGAAATGGACAGGAAATATAAGACCTACCTCTTAAGTGGTAATACTGTAATTTGGCAAGAATTATGAGCAGCTAGGAAGCCAAAAGCTTCTATTATTAAAATGTACATGCCTTGATAAGTCAGGTTTTGTAAACAAAAACAACAAAAATTGTTAGAAAATATTTACAAGAAATCGATGCAATTCATTCGCCGGTTTTTCATGCTCATGGTGCAGTTGCTTGTGCAGAGGGTGGCACCTTCGAAATGTTGTTCTCCCACCATGTTTTGATGCTGTTTCAAATAATAATAATAATAATAATAATAATAATAATAATAATAATAATAATAATAATAATAATAATAATAATTATTATTATTATTATTAATAATTATTATTATTATTATTATTATTATTATTATTATTTGCTATTATTATTAGTATTATTAAAAAAATTTTTTTTATCTATCACAGTCATCTTATTCGACTGGGTGGTTTTTACAGTGTGGGGTTCCGGGTTGCATCCTGCCTCCTTAGGAGTCCATCACTTTTCTCACTGTGTGCGCTGTTTCTAATAGTACGCTCTTCTGCATGACTCCTGGAGCTATTTCGGCTTCTAGTTTTTCCAGGTTCCCTTTCAGGGATCTTAGGATCGTGCCTAGTATCCCTATGATTATGGGTACAATATCCACTGGCAAATCCCATATCTTTCTTATTTCTATTTTCAGGTCTTGATACTTATCAGTTTTTCTCTTTCTTTCTCATCTACTCTGGTGTCCCATGGTATTGCGACATCAGTGAGTGATACTTTCTTCTTGATTTTGTTAATCAACGTCAAGTCTGGTCTACTGGCACGTATCACCCTATCTGTTCTGATACCATAGTCCCAGAAGATCAATTATTATCATTATTATATATTATTTGAAACAGCATCAAAACATAGTGGGAGAAGAACATTTCCAAGGTGCCACCCTCTGCACAAGAAACTGCACTATAATCACGAAAAACCAATGAATGAATTGCATCGAATTTTTTTGTAAATGTTTTATAACAATTTTTGTTGTTGTTGTTTACAAAATCTGACTTATAAAGGCATGTACAGGTTAACGGTAGAAGTTTTTGGCTTCCTAACTGCTCATAATTCTTGCCAAATTATTATTACTTAAGAGGTCTATGGACTCATGTCAATCTCTCGTGTTGTATATGTTCTGTCCAATTATTCAATTCTGATCTGATTTTCTCTGTCATCTCCCCAGTCATAAAAATAATCATTTGATATTTTAAAATATCGGACAGTCTTCAACATTACGAACTGAGTCAAGCTTGTTAATTTCTCAATTTAGCACAAGATTAACGGTTTCGATTAACAAAAAGGTAATTCAAAATGATCATCTGGGTTGATGGTGTCTGCACCTCGAAAAACGTAATGTAAAGCTGAGCTTTCATAAAAAGAGAACCAGGATCCCGTTACCATGAGATGATATCTTTCACTTACTCACTCACCTCTCCATTTCTACTTTCCAGTTGGAAACCGAATCAGGAACCTCCGCTTCATCAGCAATTGCTGGAGTTTCGACAACGAAACCATGTAATAATGATGGTCAGACCCAGCTCGTGTGTCTTTTTACAATAAAAACGCATAAACACAACTGTGGGGAAATAATATGATCAAAACATATATATATATATATATATATATATATATATATATATATATATATATATATGAAATATATATATATATATATATATATATATATATATATATATATATATATATATATTATTATATAATATTAAGCCATAAATATCGTTTATTGCCGAATTCACTATATCTTTGGAATACCCTACACCGAAGGAGAATTATGATTAATAAGTGCTTCTTCACCAGCCAGGATTCGAAGCGTGGCTTAGTTTAGAAACAAGGATAGACAGTGACTTTGAACATTCGGTTATTTTGGAATATATAAATATAATATATATATGTATACATACATATGCATATATGTACACACACATATATGTATATATATATATATATATATATATATATATATATATATATGTGTGTATGTGTGTGTGTGTGTGTGTGTGTGTGTGTGTGTGTGTGTGTGTTTGTGTTTTCCAGGAGCCAAACAATTACATAAGCGACTACAATAAGCATCTAGTATCAAATTTAGCTGCAGTACATGGAGGAACCGAGAGAGCAGCTCTCAGGTACTGCCATCCTCGAAGAGCCAAGCTAAACAGTCTTGAATGACAGTACTGACATTCTCCATCGCGCCATAGATTATTTTATGTTTCCCACAACTTAATGATCAATCACGCAACCACTTACTATGCAAGGATGGTATTCTGAATTTTATAAAAACCAACAGCATTTCGAATATCGTCTTTGTTTATTGCCATTATTTTCTATATTTCTATTAAGGAAAGATACATTTTCTTGATGCTTTATGTTTGCCGGAATTGTTCATGGTATCATAGTGTTTTATCCTCCCCACCAAACTCTCGATAAGGAAAGGAAATTGAAGAGCAAGCAACACCCGACATATGTGACCAGACTCATAATCTCTGATTTTCCTGTTCTTTTCAGAGGCAGCTACGTAAGAAAAAGAAGCTTGGTGTGGTGAACGTGATGACCTTTGCGGGCAAAAATGCAACCCGAGAGTAAAGAAAGTGACGGTTAATGAAAACTTGTGTTCGAGAGAGAACTTAGTGAGAGAAGCATAAAATGTAAACATATGTATCCCATATTTTTAGACTACAGTTCATCGGTGAAACGTTGTGATTAAATTAGAAATTAGAGACAAAACAAATGAGGCACTGGAAACCTAGCGCTTCAAACTGACAAAAGTACAAATTGCGAAGGAGAAATAAAAGACGGGGATAAAACCGCTCAACTCAGAGGAGGAATATCTGACATACCAACGAAGGAGAAACCAAGACAGAAGAAGGCGAGATAAAAGCAGCGCCAAAGTTGCCTGCAAACCAGCCCACAAAGGCAACAACAGCAGCGTCGGTATAACAAAAGAAAAAAAAAAAAAAACAGCGAGGTATCAGAAGTGAAGAAGCAGAAGAAGAGGAAGAAGAAGAGGGCGGCCTGGCGGCAGAGTTTTTTGGCACTCCGCCAATTCGCCATAGGTCAGGGAAAGCCCCTCCGGCAGCAGAGCCCAACCAAGCCAAGGGTTAACAAAACCTTCCAGCGCCAAGGGCTTCACCCCGATAAGGTCAAAGGCACAATCAAAAGGTTCTCATCAACGGTAAGTGATCATTACGTCTACTGTTGTTTGGTGATGGTGGTCGGACTGACTCTTCCTTACAGAGTACTTTGTCATGTTGGTGAGAACGCAAACTGGTTCTTTCTCTCTCTCTCTCTCTCGTTTTTTAAATTTTTTACTTTGTCTGTGTTCAGTGACCGTTAATGATCAAGAGTCGTCCCAGCCCCTTATGAACACATGAATTTAGATCGAAATTTACTTCTAATTTGCAAACCGAGTTTGTGACTATTATTGTTATTATTATTTTAGCTAAGCTGCACCCTAGCTAGAAAAGGCAGGATGCTGCAAAAAAAAAAAAAAAAAAAAAAAAGGCCTCCCATATGGAAGCAGACCAGTGCGGAAAAAGAAACAGAGAAGGAAAGAATAAACTACATAAGTGATATGACAAAAGAAAAACAAATAAGATAAAATAATTAAATGTAGTTATCGAGATTCATGAAGCAAACGGAAATGCATCTGCACCCTGACTCGACTGCTGAAATTCCAAAGATCACTTACATAGCTAGCATGATTATTCCATAATTTGGTCACAGTTGAAACATAACTTTTAGAAAACTACGTACCACTGAATCTGATTATCAGCTGCGGAAAATTCGATAAAGCATCACTAGAACAGGCTTACAACGATAGAACTGAGCTTTCCGGTCATCATTTTAAACCTAATATCCACTTTTTTACAAGGCAAAATTAAATGTTATTAACTGGATACTGTTAGGACACACACGCACACACACACATATATACACGTATATGCACACACAATAGGATCTTGACCCCTGTCTTTACTTCAAACTTCTTTTACATCATAAAAACTGGAGAAATTATAATGATTTCTAGGCTTGCTTTATCCGAGCCATCAATCTTATCCACTCATGAAGCCGTTTCTGTGCCGACTGATGACCAGTTATTGATATCTAAGACAGTGTGCGGAAATTTTTATAAAACGATAATGGGAATTTGTAATGTTCACTTGCAGTTCCAACAGTTTTATTATTATCCAAACATAGGGCAACTGATAACATCATTATAACTATTCCATTTTTTTGTAATTAATGATAAATGTTCAAACAATTCCTTAAAAATGAAGTGCATGCGAAGTCTTACATTGTGCAGACACAGGAATAGTGCTCCCATCATAATTATCGCCGAACCTTATTACCGTATTGTTCAGTTCAGCATTCTTCTTCAATTAAAACTGATCGAACACCATCCCGGGCTCATCTGAAAGGGAACCGCCGTCAAAAGAGACGTGGTTTAATGTTCGTGGAATCATTCATGGAGGGACACATGCAAACACAAACACACACACAAAAATGTACCGTACTCAGTTTAAAAACAATCGAGTTTTCTGTACATCGTATAATCAAGCCACCGAAAATAGATCTATCTTTAGGTGGTCTCGGTATAATGCTGTATGAGCCGTGGCCCATGAAACTTTAACCACTGCCCGGTGGTGGCCTGGCCTATATTGTTGCCAGACGCACGATTCTGGCTAACTTTATCCTAAATAAAATAAAAACTACTGAGGCTAGAGGGCTGCAGTTTGGTATGTTTGATGATTGGAAGTGGATGATCAACATACCATTTTGCAGCCCTCTAGCCTTAGTAGTTTTCAAGATCTGAGGGCGGACAGAAGTGTGGACAGGCAGACAAATGGTCGCCTCAATACTATTCTTTTACAGAAAACTAATAAAAGCTAAATAGTGTCTGTCCTTACTAATTAGGCTGTACTTCATTGAGTGAATGCAGTGACATTTTTAGGCATATTCCTTTAAATGCATTTTGATCCGCTCCTGAGCATGTGCCCAAATAGAAAGTATGGCTAGAGGCCTCTGCGTGTGGACTCGGTCATTACTGGTCATGGTTACCGAAAGCAGTGATGTAAGATTTGACTTTGGATTTAGACATGAGGTGCAAATCAAGTCAGACGTGTGACTTGAATCAATATCTCTGTCATGGCTGTTAGGGCATCACATCTCGGTTCATCTGGCAATATATCTAGGAGGTGCCTAAGGTAAACATGAAGACAGACTGGCTTACATAATCCAAGAATAGACATATGATGTTTACACATCAGCCTGTTTCCTAGTCAGTTTGGCCATCCAAAAATGTACCATTCTTTTTCTTCCTATTTTATTTAAAACAATATCCGCATATCTAATGTTTGGCCGAAGACAGAATTTAGGGGAAAAAAATCACAGGTATGCATAAAAAATTTTTCGTTGCTAAAAAAAAAATTAATATTGCTTATGTGGGTTCTGTTATCATGGTGGTAAAAGACAGAATATTTTTTTATTTGCTTATATCTTTGCCAAGAAGTTGTTTGCATTCGGTCCATCTGTGGAGCGAAAGGGGAAGCAATGTACTCCATCACTGCGAACTGCGACGGTGACGGAGCAACTGGTTTAGCAACTGATAAGAGACTCGTAACTTTGATAATGACCAGTCAGTGAAGACCAGACAGTCATTAATGTTCCTGACATACAGCAATTTAAGAAATTTCCTCGTAGAAATATCTGTGGTTTTCATGTTCTGTTCCGTTGATTAGATACTTGGCAAATCTGACGACACAACTCTTAGTAAGATCCGCTGAACGAGGCAAAGCTACGAAACTGAATGATAAACATCCTTAC